>NC_090021.1:14114228-14414228 GCF_037176765.1 Anolis sagrei
CATGCAAATGTGAGTAGATCAATAGGTACCACTCCGGCGGGAAGGTAACGGCTATCCATTCAGTCATGCCGGCCACATGACCTTGGAGGTGTCTACGGACAACGCTGGCTCTTCGGCTTAGAAATGGAGATGAGCACCACACCCCAGAGTCAGACATGATTGGACTTAATGTCAGGGGGAAACTTTTACCTTTACCTTTACCTTACAATGAGGAAAAATGGGGAAAAACATGACAACTCCATGATTCCATGCTTCCATCCACAATGGACATATGTGCATTTGTTTGTGGATTCTGCTGCCCACTTGTTATCTCCATTCAGTTAAGCAATGTTGCCATTTAGCATAAGGAATGCATATTACAACAATCCTCATATGAAGATTTCTGTCATACAGCTGTAATGTAGATTTCAGTCATTTAAAAAAAAATTATGGGTTGGAGGTGAGATACACAGGACTGAGCCAAACAGAAAGAAGCAAGATCAACTTTTGCATTAAACGGGACAAGAACGCCCACCTCAGGAAACAGTTTGCAAAATTCTGGACGACTATCAAAGGGCAAAAATGTCTCAGTTATTCCATTTATTATTGTATTTCTACTACCATGAAAAGGAGGGTATGCTATTTGACTATTATTATTTTTTGCCCCAGGATCCCAAGTGTCAACAGTGGTATCCGTGCAGCAGAAAACACTCATCCAGAGAAAAAAGTGAGTCTTTCATTCTCTCTTCACTGATGCTTCTTGTTGGATCCTGCAGAAAGCACCAGGTGATAAAGCCAGAGATATGTGAGGCCTCTAATTGAAATTAATTATATATTCTTAACATTTCCCATTTCCTCCTCCCATCATTTCTTTTTTTAAAAAAACCCAGACAGGTGGGAATGCTCCTGGCTCTTAAGTTACAGAGCAAAGATGCCCCCCTCCCCATAAATCCACTCCAATCAAACGTTTTCTTCTCCGCGCCCTCCCCCAAAGTCAAGCTTTGTCCTCCTGGAACATTCCTTCACGACCTTCTCCTGCTTCAAATCAGACGGCCCCTCCTTATCCCCCAGGTCATCCTGGCTGGCTGCCCATCCACACATTTACGTCTGCCTTTTGAGTGTTTTCAGAAGCCCATTAAATTGTGCCTTGGCAGGCCAGACGCATTCAACTCGCCCTAAGACCCGACGAGAGAAGGTTATCGGATTCCCTCATTCTTGCCAGATGCACGCACAAAATGAAACAGGAAAAGGACCTTGGAAGGAATAAGTTGGTGGGCTGTGCAAACCGGGATATGGCCACAGAGTGCTTTCATCTGCAAGGCTTCAAGGAAGCCCAGGTGTTTGCCCTTCTTGAAACCAATGTGCTGACATATATGATCACGATATGCCTACAAAGGAGCAAAATGAGAGCACTATTTCCTCCCCAAGTAAAAATTCCACCATCCAAATTAATTTTTTTTCAGTACCCAAAGAGCAAAAGAGAGAGAGATTAAAAATTGTACACACCTACAATGTTATTTTTGACTGTGTTTTATTCCCTGGGTCACTTTGCCCCATTTTAGAGTCCTACACCATGTTTCTAAGGGCGCTTCCACACAGCCATATAACCCAGAATATCAAAACAGAAAATCCCATAATATCTGCTTTGAACTGGGTTATCATAGAATCATAGAATCATAGAATCAAAGACTTGGAAGAGACCTCATGGGCCATCCAGTCCAACCCCTGCCAAGAAGCAGGAATATTGCATTCAAATCACCCCTGACAGATGGCCATCCAGCCTCTGTTTAAAAGCTTCCAAAGAAGGAGCCTCCACCACACTCCAGGGCAGAGAGTTCCACTGCTGAACAGCTCTCACAGTCAGGAAGTTCTTCCTCGTGTTCAGATGGAATCTCCTCTCTTGTAGTTTGAAGCCATTGTTCTGCGTCCTAGTCTGCAAGGAAGCAGAAAACAAGCTTGCTCCCTCCTCCCTGTGGCTCCCTCTCACATATTTATACATGGCTATCATATCTCCTCTCATCCTTCTTCAGGGTAAACATGCCCAGCTCCTTAAGCCGCTCCTCATAGGGCTTG
Organism: Anolis sagrei; assembly: GCF_037176765.1. NCBI lineage: Eukaryota > Metazoa > Chordata > Lepidosauria > Squamata > Anolidae > Anolis > Anolis sagrei. Next base: position 14,116,281 of record NC_090021.1, read on the forward strand.
TTCTCCAGACCCTTGATCATTTTAGTAGCCCTCCTCTGGATACCCTCCAGCTTGTCAATATCTCTTTTGAATTGTGGTGCCCAGAATTGAACACAGTATTCCAGGTGTGGTCTAACCAAAGCGGAATAGAGCATGGGGAGCATGACTTCCCTAGATCTAAGCACTATGCTCCTATTGATGCAGGCCAAAATCCCATTGGTAGTCCACACTACCATATATTCCAATTCAAAGCAGATATTCAGACGTGTGGAATTGGCCTAAATATTCAATTTCAATGATTGAAGTGAACTAATGGAAAACTTTATTTTGGGGGGGTAAGAGTCTTTTTTGGGGGGGAGGGGTCCTCTCATTTTGTTCCCTGGTGGTGATGGTGGTGATTTTATCCTCTTCTCATGGGATTTTAGAAAAAAAACAGGGTTGACATTTGTTTTCACAAAGGACTGCTTTGTTGGCAGCTGAGAATCTTTGGGAATAAAAAAGCTCCATACTAAAAGGTTCACCTTACTGAGATTGGCCATCTGTCCTTATTTACACTCATGTTTCCAAGTGGTCATCTGGGGAAAAAAAGACTAATATCATATAACAAAGTTATGGACTGGATGGCCCATGAGGTCTCTTCCAACTCTTTGATTCTATGATTCTATGATTCTATGATCATAAATAAATAAAGGCAAGATCAGTATATATATATTATATAGTTCCCAAACATTGTCCTTGGACTTGTTTTTGGATGTCCTCATAATTTTGGTAAATAGCTAGGAATTCTGGGAGATGAATTTTACAACATCTGTAAGGCCAAAGTTTGAGCAACATTTGGCCAAGAGTAATACATGCTATTGCAGGAAAGAAGTTATCAAAAAACAGTCTCAAGAGGTACATAAATGCTATTTTCATCAAGACATGTGGAGTCTGAGCAAACTTCTTTTCATCCTTGCAAGACATGTATTTGACGAAGGTAAAATCAATGTGGTCGAGTCTTAAGATAGCTGACGAGATGGAAATGCTTTTCACCAGAAGATCCCTAAATTCCAAATGTTATAGAATCATAGAATCAAAGAGTTGGAAGAGACCTCATCCAGTCCAACCCCCTGCCAAGAAGCAGGAAAATTGCATTCAAATCACCCCTGACAGATGGCCATCCAGCCCCTGTTTAAAAGCTTCCAAAGAAGGAGCCTCCACCACACTCCGGGGCAGAGAGTTCCACTGCTGAACGGCTCTCACAGTCAGGAAGTTCTTCCTCATGTTCAGATGGAATCTCCTCTCTTGTAGTTTGAAGACATTGTTCTGCGTCTTAGTCTCCAGGGAAGCAGAAAACAAGCTTGCTCCCTCCTCCCTGTGGCTTTCTCTCACATATTTATACATGGCTATCATATCTCCTCTCAACCTTCTCTTCTTCAGGCTAAACATGCCCAGCTCCTTAAGCCGCTCCTCATAGGGCTTGTTCTCCAGACCCTTGATCATTTTAGTCGCCCTTTTGTTATGAAACATAACAAAACCTTAGCAGGGTGGTTAGTTAGTACAGGAGAGAAACAATCAGGGTGGAAACTATATTCTAGCTTTTTTATTGATAGCCTGACATTGGAAAAGTTACACTCTTTCAACCTAAGATAAAGGCAATGGCAAACGTCCTCTGAATAAGCCATACCCAGGTAGCAGATAAGTTTGCTAAAAGTAAGATTAGAGGACACATAAGAACCAGAAAGAAAGAAAGAAAGAAAGAAAGAAAGAAAGAAAGAAAGAAAGAGAGAGGAGGAAGGGAAGGACTGGGGTCATGTCTACACAAAAACAGTAGACTCAATGCAGGCCCAGGACAGGCAGTCCAAATGACATACAGTGACTTCCAGTGAGTGCCCTAGGTTTGGTGTCCTGATTTTGAAGTGGTTCTCAACCTGTGGGTCTCCAGGCGTTTTGGCCTTCAAATTCCAGAAATCCTAACAGCTGGTAAACTGGCTGGGCTTTCTGGGAGTTGTAAACCAAAACACCTGGGGACCCACAGGTTGATAAACACTGTTCTATTGTCTGCAAGACATTCTGAAGTATCCTGGAATTCTCCAGCCATCTGGGGAGCTGGATCAGGTCTGTTTCAAATGGACACTGCCATCTGGACTGATCTACTATCCAGACGGACACTGCCACAAACATCTTTTCACTGCACTGATCAAACAGGGGAAGGGAATGGCATGTCCCAATGTTACTGCAGACAGTCTTTGTCCAACCATTCTCTGTGGCTGCTGTAGTTGCATTTGCCAATGTCAGAATTGGGCCTCCATATGACCAAATAGAAGGAGAGGGTGCTTCACTTTCTCCTTATTGATAACAAGCATACACCATGAGTGCTGGATCTGGGACAGGGATAAAGGTACCTCAGAGCAACCTGCCCCATGTTGACTTAGCCTGGGTTATCAGACTGGTCTAGAGAATGGTAGCTCCCACATCAGCAGGATTTTGAGTCTACTCTGATCAGCTTTTCAAAGTGCTGGACATGTTTGGTGGGTGGGATTAAGTACAGACTAAAATACAATGTTGATTCCAGTGATATGAAAGATACTGAGTGCACCAGGATTTTTGTTCTTGTTGTGTGCCTTGAAGTCATTCAGGGCCTATGGAATCCTAAAGTGTATCTATCATGGGATTTTCTGAGACAGAGTGTGTGACTCAACCAAGATAATCCAATGGTTTTTTACAACCAGGCAGGGAATCAAACCTTGGTACCCACAATCATAGTCCAATGCTCAAACCACTACACCATGTTGGCTCTCTATTCCAAGAATATCCTCTCAATTTGGGGGGGACGGCTCTTTGGTTGACCTAGGAAGTAGACCACTCTTGGTGGCCTGCTGCCACCAAAAAGATCTTCAGTGATTCACTAGATTCCACTTTGCACACTGTTATCTGAAGCATTCTTTGCCTAAGAAAGATAAACACTGATGAGTTTCCTGCTTGGGGAAAAATAACAATGTGCTGGAGGCTCCTTCTTTGGAAGTTTTTAAGCAGAGGCTGGATGGCCATCTGTCAGGGGTGCTTTGAATGTGATTTTCCTGCTTCTTGGCAGGGGGTTGAACTGGATGGCCCACACTCAATTAGTCTATGATTCTATAATACCTCATAACCTCCCAACCTCTGAAGATGCCTACCATAGATGCAGGTGAAACATCAGGAGAGAATGCTTCTAGAACATGGCCATATAGCCCGAAAAATGGGAGCCCCCAGTGGCGCAGTGGGTTAAACCCTTTTGCCAGCAGGACTGAAGTCTGACGGGTCACAGGTTCAAATCCGGATGAGCTCCCTCTATCAGCTCCAGCTCCTCATGTGGGGACATGAGAGAAGCCTCCCACAAGGATGATAAAACATCAAAATATCTGGGCGTCCCCTGGGCAACGTCCTTGCAGACGGCCAATTCTCTCACACCAGAAGCGACTTGCAGTTTCTCAAGTCGCTCCTGACATGACAAAAAAAAAAAGCCTGAAAAACCTACAGCAACCCAATTTCTATAATAATTAGAAAGCCTTCATTATTCTAGTGTGACTGAAAACTTTAGATGGTTGTTATTAAAATGCTCAATTTTGCAGTCAAGAAAGACAAGGCCAAAAATTCCATGAGCCAAAAATTTGGACATCTTATCTTATTTGGGTGTTTGCATTTAGATAAAAGCACAGTTAGATATGGGATAAAATGTCGCAAGTGAATGAATGAATTGAACATGTTGGAAATGGTAACAACAACAACAACAGCCTTTTTCTTTTCTTTAAGATCCTCTACTTCCCAGTGTTTTTGCAATTTGCTTGAACAAGGCTCACATTGAGAGAAGTAGGGGAGAGAAATTGAGGGAAAGAGAGAGAGGAAGAGAGTGAGCAACTGACTCATTTCTCCTGCCATTATGGAAATAAAAGGTCCAAAGCTTCAGTTCGTTGCTGACACTGCTGGGGAAACATGCGGCTCTCTAACCTCCAGTACAATGTACCCATAAGGTACCAAGCATCAAAGCATATTAAAAGATATTAACTGCATATTTGCTTATGAACAAGATAAAAAGCGGTAGGCCCCCAGGTTCTCAAGCTGTGAGTGGAACAGCTTTGCAATTTGCCTTCAAAACTGCATTTTGATCTTAATGAATATAAAATGGCTACCATTAAAAGTAAAACAGATTATTCCCGGCCTTTCAGGGCCCATAGCTCTTTGACGGTCATGGAGGGCCACTATGATCTTTCATTAAAATCTCACAGCAGGCTTCCCGCGCTGGCGAATCAAGCCCGGGCTGTCGAGGCGATTGGCTACATTTAAAAGTAATTTCCCGAAAATCTACACAGATTTTCAATTTGGTAATGAAAGCCGTAAGAGAATGCAGCAGGCAGCGTTCTGTCGAATGTCGTTACTAATCCTGGCGCGCGCATTCATTAGGAATTCAACAGCCCCCGTAACTATCTGGCTGATGGCAGTCTGCCATTTCAGCTCAGTTGTAATCTCCATTTGTTAATGAGTAGCATGTGTTAATTGTTGTCGGCATCTCTGCCACACAGCCCTTCCATAACAACATATTTTACCTGCTGAAAGGTGATGGCAAGGCAGGCTGTCAGCATGCCATCTTTCACAAGAAGGGGGGATCGGGGAGTCTGGAACAAGGGTTCGAAACCTTTCAGAGTGATGGGACCAAAAGAAAGAGGGAGAGAAAGGGGGAAAAAGAAAAGAAACAAAGATTAGTTGAGGTGGCCAGCCAAACTGCTGCTATGTATATAGGCTCTTTCTTCTTGATCTCTCATGCTGGGAGAAAGGTGGGATATAAATAAAGGCTGAAGTTACAACATGGATGTAGTTATGAATGAGGAACTATTGAATAAAGGCAGTCCCCAAGTTATAGACAAGATAGGTTCTGTAGGTTTGTTCTTAAGCTGAATTTTTATGTAAGCCAGAACAGGTACATTGTAAAGTGTAACTCCAATCTATCATCTATCTATCTATCTATCCATCCATCCATCCATCCATCTATCATCTATCTATCATTTACGGTTCCAGCCCAGCTTACCTGTCCGAACATATCTCTCCTTATGAACCATCTAGGACTCAAAGATCTTCTGGGGAGGCCCTACTCTCGGTCCTACCTCTTTTGCAGATGCGTTTGGCAGGGATGAGAGACAGGGCCTTCTCAGTGGTGGCCTCTCGGCTGTGGAATTACTTGCCTAGGGATATAAGAGTGGGCCCCTCCCTTCTGACTTTCCACAGAAAGATTAAAACCTGGCTTTTTGAGCAAGCTTTTGCTAATGCAGAATAATCTGGTAAATATGAAATAACTGAATGACTTAACAATGCAATTAGATAATGACTTTGGTAAGGCAACACTTTTGATAATGTTTTTTAGCCTTGTACTATTTTTATACTATATGCTAAATGTTTTAATAGTATGTAGATCTACATTGCAAAATGGGGGAATGTAAGCATGCATAAGACACCGACAGGATTCCAGTAATGGGATCTAACCCTTGAGCAACTGATAGCAGCTTCCCAAACGTTTTAGACAGAGATCTTCACCAACCTTCTAGATCAGGCATGGGCAAACTAAATCCCGGGGGTAAGATGTGGCCCCTTTGGTGCCTACCTCAGGCCCTTCTCATTTTCTCTGCCCTCTTGACATAAAGATGTGGTTGCCCACCACATCCTTATGAAGAAAGGACAGGGGAGGAAGGCACACAGTACCTCAGAGCCCTCTGGAGCACTCTCTAATAACCACGTGTTTTACCCTCCCCCAGCATAATGACAGTGTGAGAGGCCTTGTACTTATGCCGGGAGGATGGTTCGAGGAAGGCACATAGTGGTTGAGAGCCCTCCGGAGCCTTCTTGGACATCGCCTGTTTCACCCTCCTCCTGGCATAAATCTGAGAGGACGGCTTGAAGTTCAAGGGAGGAATATTGGGATCAGGGCAATTGTCGCATATCTTGTTTTCCTCCTGGCACAAAGATGGGGTGGGCATCCCTGTCCTTATGCCAGGAGGACAACCTATCATAAGGATGACCTGGACCCTGCACCATGGCCCAGTCCCTTCTTCTGCCTCCTGGGCCCATTCCACCCAGCATGTTTCCAACCACTCTCCCTCTTGGCCCAGCCCTCCTGGCCGGGCTCACAATGTGGCCCCAAGGCAAAAAAAGTTTGCCCATGCCTGTTCTAGCTCTTTTTGTATCAAAAGCAATGCTCTCCTACAAAGCTCTGCATACACCAGAAGGTCAGAAAGAATATATATGATCAACACAAAGATGTTAATCCATGAGCTCTCCTAACTCTGAAGATCTCCAGACAAGGTCTCCCATAATTTTTATGAGTATCTAGCAAACATGAATTGTCCAGCCATTAAACAGTATGAGATTGGAACCTGAGTATTTGAAGCACTACTTGGTGATTCAGCAGCCATTCCTACACTATCTTCTTTGGAGGCAAGCAGTCCAAGGCCAGATGAGAAGGAAAAGGCCTGTCTGTTGAAAGATGCTCCCATAAAACTATTTGTAGATATGATCCACTTCCTCAGGGATAAAGTGACTTATCTAGGTGCCAAGGACTCTGTTTTGTTTTACCTCTGGGGTAAACTGCCCTGGATCCCAAATTAAAATAAATACAACTGCAACTCCCAATATTCTTCACCCTTTACTATGCTGGTTAGGGTTGACAGGGGTTGAACTCTGAAAACATTTGGAGAGCCAACATAATGTAGTGCAGTTGTTCTCAACCTGGGCTCCCTAGATGTTTTTGGCCTTCAACTCCCAGAAATCCTAACAGCTGGTAAACTGGCTGGGGTTTCTGGGAGTTGTAGGCCAAAACACCTGGTGACCCACAGGTTGAGAACCACTGATGTAGTGCTTTCAGCACTGAGCAATGATTCTGGAGACCAGGGTTTGAACCTCGCTCAGCCATAGAAACCCATTGGGTGACCCTGAGCAAGTCACATTCTCCCAGCCTCAGAGGAAGAGAATGACAAACCTCTTCGGAACAAATATTGCCAAAAAAAATGTTGTGATAGGTTTGCCATAAGTCAGAAACAACTTGAAAGCATATAACAATTTTCCCCTTGCTGTTTTCAAAATCATGCTCAAGTTTAAGCCCCCAAAAAACCTTTAGATCATTTCTTCCTTTCTGAGGGTTATAAAAAGAACATATCAATGGATCTGTCTATCTATCTATCAACTATCGATTGGTCTATCTATCCTCCATATATCATTGATGGATCTTCATCTATATGGTCCTTCCAGGGCTGCATTCTGCATAAACAGTTTTGATATATTAAAGTAACTGAAAGAAGTTGTCGGGTACTTAAGGGAAAACACTGAGGTGAATTTTATAAGACTGCAATGCAAAAGGAGAACAGCCTCTCTCACGATAAGTGGGCAGCTGAAATGGTACATTGTCAAAAGGCAAGCTGTGTGGAACTGCTTGAATCTAAGGAAAACTCAGAAGGGAAACCGGAGGAGTCAAATGGGGCTGGGCAAAGGGAAGGGAGCTCTCCCTTGCAGCCAAACTTTGCGCTGAGAGGTGAGAGTTATGCTGCCCTCAGGTGGCTGTGTAAAAGAAAGATGAAGAAAACCGAGAAAAGCTGAGAAAAGGGAAGCCAGGCAGACAGAGAGGAGGGCTGGAGAAAGAAATAACTCAGCAACCACACACTGAAAGGAAGAAATAAAGAAAGAGCTCCCAGAGCTTGAAAAGAGTGAATCACAAGTTACGGCCAGATTTATGGCATGTTAATTTGGAGGGTGACATGATTAGCAAACTTATTTGCAAAATAATCTAACATGCAGAAATCTTCTACTTCACCACACTAGAGAATGAACCCACTTTAAACCTGGTTTCTGCCTCCTGCAGAATTCTGGATTTTGTAGTATAGTGAGACTGTTAAAGGCTCCTCCCTAAACTACAAACACCAGAATTCGGCAGCAACCGGATTTAAAGTGGATTCATTCTCTAATGTGATGAGGTTACTTACTTTGCAACAACCAATGTTTATGACTTACTTGTCTCCGTGTATGTAGTAAATAAATGTAATAAATAAATAAGTTTATGTTTGTGTCTGGGGATTTTGCCCATTTCCCCTGTTTTGAAGAAAAAAAATTAGAAAGAAAGAATGAAAGAAAAGCATAGTAAACAAGGATATAAGCAAGGGAGTAAAAGGAAAGGAAAGGAGAAATGAAGGAAAATAAAGGAAAGAAGGAAGGAGGGTGGATAGGATGAGGGAAGGGAAGAAAAGAAGAAAGTAAGGTTAGAGAAAGAGAAAGATAAACAATTGATTTTATTGTCGAAGGCTTTCATGGCCGGAATCACTGGGTTGTTGTAGGTTTTTTTGGGCTATATGGCCATGGTCTAGAGGCATTCTCTCCTGACGTTTCACCTGCATCTATGACAAGCATCCTCAGAGGTAGTGAGGTCTGTTGGAACTAGGAAAAGGGGTTTATATATCTGTGGGATGACCAGGGTGGGACAAAGGGCTCTTGTCTGCTGGAGCTAGGTGTGAATGTTTCAACTGACCTCCTTGATTAGCATATAATGGCCTGACAGTGCCTGGAGCAATCTTTTGTTGAGAGGTGATTAGATGTCCTTGTTTGTTTCCTCTCTGTTGTTGTGCTGCTGTAATTTTAGAGTTTTTAAAATACTGGTAGCCAGATTTTGTTCATTTTCATGGTTTCCTCTAGACCATGGCCATATAGCCCGAAAAAACCTACAACAACCCAAGCAATTCATTAGTCACAAATTGGTAATATTCTTATTCTTGAAACAATACTCAATCCAGATCTTTTTAGAAAACAGAAGTGAACACAGTACTTTAAAACATTTTAGGCTTTGGAGCTATCTAGAATGAAATAATTCTTGGGGTGGAACAGATCAGAGAAGAGGGTTATGTTAAGGATTCGGTTGAATTTTGTCGGGTTTGCATTTGAAATGGGTGAGCCTGATCTAGCTGCATCTCGTAGACAAAATTACAGAATCCATTTTCTTTTGAATTTCGCACTTCTCCAAATTTTGCAATGCAGTCCTTGACTCAAAGAATGCATCAGAACAGCAATAAAAATGCATATTTTAAGACAAACTACATTGAAAGGCATAGCTTGACAGGAGTTATGTTTAGAAATGCTTATCCAAATGCAGATTTAAATACATATTTAAACATGAATATTGTGGAGGTTTATAAATGCATATTAATGAGGAAATGGGACATAGATCACATATTTCCTAGAAGTATATAATTTTCAGGCACCACTATAAGTACTTGTGTGTATATGTATATGCATTTCACTGTGTGTATGTACTGAGCATTCTGCCCGCCCAATATATTCATTTACTGTGACTCTGGTTCTTCCTCCTTAATCTGATTTAAGAAGGAGAATTTCTAAATGTTATTCCAGAATTAAAGAAGCACTTTGCTGCAGTTTAGAATTCTGTTAGTAATGTTGTGTCATTTTCCTCATCTGCCTTATCAAGTAGCATGTGTGCCTGGATAAGTCACTGTGAGATGATGATGATATGATCATACCTATAATTCAATGAAAATTTCCTCTATATCATTTCTATTGATGTATATGTATGCTTTGACATAATTGGTAAAAGGCTGTGTAAAAAATAATAAATTTGCTATGTTCTTTCTATGCAAACAAGTCCAGAAGTGTTTGAGAAATTCTTCAAGAAAAATAAGGTTACCCATCGTATTATAAAAAGTCTTACAAAATCATAGAATCAAAAAGTTGGAAGAGACCTCGTGGGCCATCCAGTCCAAACCCCTGCCAAAAAGCAGGAAAATTACATTCAAAACACCCCCGGCAGATGGCCATCAAGTCTCTGTTTAAAAGCCTCCAAAGAAGGAGCCTCCACCACACTCTGCGGCAGAGAGTTCCACTGCTGAACAGCTCTCACAGTTAGGAAGTTCTTCCTCATGTTCAGGTGGAATCTCCTTTCCTGTAGTTATAAGCAACTGCTCCATGACCTAGTCTCCAGGGAAGCAGAAAACAAGCCTGCTCCCTCCTCCCTATGACTTCCCCTCACATATTTATACATGGCAATCATGTCTCCTCTCAGCCTTCACTTCTGCAGGCTAAATATGTCCAGCTCTTTCAGCCGTTCCTCATAGGGCTTGTTCTCCAAACCCTTGATCATTTTAGTCGCTCTCTTCTGGACACATTCTAGTTTGTCAACATCTCTCTTTGATTGCGGTGCCCAGATTTGAACACAGTATTTGAGGTGTGGTCTGACCAAGGCAGAATAGAGAGCTAGCATGACTTCCCTGGATCTCGATACTATACTTCTATTTACACACAGGCCAAAATCCCAGTCCTTGAGGACTCCAAGATCTTTTTCACACCTACTGCTATCGAGCCAGGCGTCCCCATTCTGTATCTTTGCATTGAATTTTTTTCTGCCTAAGTGGAGTGTCTTCCATTTGTCCCTGTTGAACTTCATTTTGTTTGTTTTGGCCAATTTCTCTAATCTATTAAGATTGTTTTGAATTCTGCTCCTGCTTTCTGGGGTATTGCCTCTCCCTCCCAATTTGGTGTCATCTGCAAACTTGATGATCCTGCCTTCTAAATCATTAATAAAGATGTTGAACAGGACTGGGCCCAGGACAGAACCCTGCTTAAGGCACTCCACTCATCACTTCTTTTCAGGATGAAGAGGAAGCATTGATGAGCACCCTCTGGGTTTGTTCACTTAACAACTTACAGATCCACCTAATGTAGTTTTGCCTAGCCTACATTTGATTAGTTTGTTTTCTAGAGGTCATGGGAGACCTTGTCAAAGTCTTTACTGAAATCCAGGTATACTACATCTCCTTGCTAACATGGTGCAATGTCATGGGTCAAAAAACAACAAGTGGATTAAAGTTGTAACAAACTGTATATGTGCCATGATTTGTAAGCTAGACAATGAGGAAAAATAATGTGAACAGATTTGGGGGAAATAAATTAATAGCACATATATTTGAAATGCTAAATATATATTCCCATCTTCAAGTTAGAGGAGAGCAAAGGATACAGCAAACATAGGACCATTGTATTAATTTAACCAAAGTGATGTTCAAAATTCTGCAACAGATCAAGAAATACCAAATGTCCAAGATTGTTTCAGGAAAGAAGGAAACAGTAAGATCACATTGCAAACATACTACACCACATTAGACCAAAGTCTACAGAGTCCACTGTTTTGCTTTCCATGATGCCAGCTAGGGGTTCTATGAGAAGGACAAGATGTCCAGAAGTTTCTTCCATTGTTGTTTCCTAAGCAACCGGTACTTGAACACAGGCTGCTTTTGGTATTTGAAATCAGGCCTGAACATAAGTCTGTAGAAACTCCTCTTCTTGAACTCTTTTACAGGAACATTGCATAATCTCCCAAGATGAAATGGAGTTGTTGGAAAAGATCCTGCAACTTTTCAGTGACAATTCCAAAGATTACAGCATCCAAGGCCACTGAACTTTGAGAACCACAGGATAGTTATTATTTTATTATTATTTATTATTATTTGCTATGCTTATATACCGCCCCTCTTGGGAGGGATAGCCAATACTCCGGAGGACAGGAGCAGAATTCAAAACGATCTTGACAGATTAGAGAGATGGGCCAAAACTAACAAAATGAAGTTTAACAGTGACAAATGCAAGATACTCCACTTTGGCAGGAAAAACGAAATACAAAGAAATAGAATGGGGGATGCCTGGCTTGAGAGCAGTACGTGTGAAAAAGATCTTGGAGTCCTCATGGACAACAAGTTAAACATGAGCCAACAATGTGATGTGGCAGCAAAAAAAGCCAATGGGATTTTGGCCTGCATCAAGAGGAGCATAGTGTCTAGATCCAGGGAAGTAATGCTACCCCTCTATTCTGCTCTGGTTAGACCACACCTGGAATATTGTGTCCAATTCTGGGCACCACAATTCAAGAGAGATATTGACAAGCTGGAATGTGTCCAGAGGAGGGCGACTAAAATGATCAAGGGTCTGGAGAACAAGCCCTATGAGGAGCGGCTTAAGGAGCTGGGCATGTTTAGCCTGAAGAAGAGAAGGCTGAGGGGAGATATGATAGCCATGTATAAATATGTGAGGGGAAGCCACAGGGAGGAGGGAGCAAGCTTGTTTTCTGCTTCCTTGGAGACTAGGACGCGGAACAATGGCTTCAAACTACAAGAAAGGATATTCCATCTGAACATGAGGAAGAACTTCCTGACTGTCAGAGCCGTTCAGCCGTGGAACTCTCTGCCCCGGAGTGTGGTGGAGGCTCCTTCTTTGGAAGCTTTTAAACAGAGGCTGGATGGCCATCTGTCAGGGGTGATTTGAATGCAATATTCCTGCTTCTTGGCAGGGGGTTGGACTGGATGGCCCATGAGGTCTCTTCCAACTCTTTGATTCTATGATTCATGCCAAAGCTTCAATTGAGTTAATGTGTCTAATTGATACGTTCTACTCTAATTAGAACAGACTACAAAGGTGCTATCCATTTGTATATCAGTTGTTGTGGGGCATGGCATGAAGGCCATTGTTGCACTCAACTTCTAATGACAGACTTCCCATACGCAACTCGTGGGTTACTGTATGTATTGAATGCTTAGAGTATGTGGGTCTTTTGTCTGATCTATCATTCTTCATCTCACATTGTTACATAGTTCCAAGAGCCATGAACAATATTCAGTGTTCAGGTGTATCTTTAAAGGTGACTGTTCAGACGATCTTGGTTTGTTTTTGCTTTTTTTATTATTTGAGGGTAGCAAAAGTTTCTAAGCTGATGAATTGGAACCCTGCCTACACTCCAATTCAAGAGGTCTTTCACTTGAGTAAACCGGAGTGTATTTCTAAGATCTTGCAAAGTCAGGAAGGCCTTTTCCCGGCATCAAGTGCTTCTCAACAACATTCCCCTTTGCAGCTTCGTAATATCTTCTTTGGGCCACCTTGTCATAAACTTATAAACAGTGGCAATAAAAACAATATTTCTCTCCCATTTTCGATAATGTTCAGGTAAGAGAAAAAGCAGAGAGGCAAAAAGGTATGTGACAGTCACTGATTTCTTCCCTGCAGCCACAAAAACTTACATGAGCAATTCCTTCATCTGACCAAAATGAATGGTCATCAGAAAAAAACAAATGTAAGTTTGGTCTCACTGGTTTGGACTGAGACAGCTTAGGGGCCTGAACTTAATAGACTTCCTCTAACGGATTAGGAGCTTCCAAAGATGCCTGCATCTTTCTGTCAAAACAGATAGTCCACGTCCAAAGCACAGGCGTGGGGTCGTCCTTGATCCATGACCTTGGAATACAAAATAACTACTGCCACAAACCTAGCGAGAGACGACACTGGAAGTTTCTTTGAAGCCTATTCATTTAAACAGGATGGCCTTTTTGCGGAGGGTGGGGTTTCAGGAGGGAGGGAGACGGGAGAGAAAGGAAGGCAAGAAGACAATTAAGCATTAAAGGCCCGATTGATGCTTAGACAGAATGCCTAACAGGAAAAGAACATTTTTCTCTGTTCCAAAAAAGACCAGGCAAAGCCATCCCTAATAAGGGATTAACTGCTATCAGATGATATTACTATGGGATTACTGATGTTTCACATTCTCTATATTTATGAAAGAAGAAAGGAAGCAAGAAAGAAGGTTGTTGCTAGTGATTTGCACAAATCCCGAACAATGTCTCAAATTTATTTGATTCTTTTGTTCATAAATGTAATGGATTTTAAAACATTGCTTTTACATTAGGAGATTTACCTGCTGTTGACCAGGTTGTTGTTATGATTTGACACAAACATTTGACTTGTTGCACTGTAGTCCATAAAAATCTGTTTCATACAAAATTTCAGGCAAAATGAACCAAATTGGCAATTTTCATCAAAGTGACTGGCTTGCTGGTCAGCCTTGAAATTCCATGGAAATGTTCATGATGCCACCCTTGGGCTAAATATCAGGGTTGGTAAAAATGTTCATAATAAGAACACCTTACATTGAAAAATAACAGGAAACTGAAGTGTGTGTTTGCGCAGTACTTGAAACAGTTCACTTATTGTGCTCAAAATCTTACTATAGACTTAGCTTTGGTCCCATTCAACAACATACTAAATGTGGTGAAACTGTTCTCAAGTATACAGATTTATTTAATGTAATAGAATTTAAATTAAAGAGTGGAATCCCATTTACATACCCTTTTGGCTATTATACAATGGATACATTCCATTCACAGTTGCATTGACATCATAGAATTAATGCAGTTTGACACTACTTTAACTACCATGTGTGCAGGTACAACTGTACCAGGAGCTCCAATTTTGTTTGCTTTGCATTGAATGTTTGTTGTAGTCCTAAGTTTCAGGGACTCTGCAGATAGGTGGCTTCTTTTGGCTGCAATCATAGGGCAAGCCACCTGTCAATTATAGTTAGGTTCCCTGGTCCCGCCCCATTTGGGTTTTGGAGGGAATAGGAACCAGTTTGGGTTCAGTCTACACAGAGAAGCTTTTCATGCAGGACATAATACCAAGAGCTCCTGTAGAAAGCTTCATCTTCTACAGCTTGGCCGAGGATCATACAGCCTTACAGCTCCTTTTCTGAGGGACTTCAGTCAGCCATCACTGAAACCTGAACTCCTTTTTCCCTGGAAGTCTACAAAGCTCTGCTTGGTAAGGGTCACTCGCGGAAGCCAGAAGCAGTTGGTACCAGGTGTAGGGGCTCCACTCCAACAGAGGCAGACAGATGCCCAGATTAGAAGTTAAGGATTTCCCCATTAGTTACAGTTATGAAGATAGTGCCTGTTCCCTGTGGACAAGATTGAGAGAGAGCCAATAGACTGTTAAGAAAGCCTTAAAGTACCTGTTTGTTTTCATTAATAAAGATCTTTGTTGAACCTTTAAGCAATCTAAAGACTCTGTTTAAAGAAATCCAAAGGCCTTTAATCTGAGGCAGCCCCGGCGTCCCGTTGGGCACACAGAATTTATGTCCTGTCTACAGTCTTACGCACAGGCCCAGCGTGCGACAGCACACCATGACTCAGACCTATAGAATCATGGAACTTCTAGTTTTACATGGTCTTTAGCCTTCTCTGCCAAAGAGTACTGATACCTCACCAAATTACAAATACCAGGGCTCCAAAACAATGAGCCATGGCTATTAAAGTAGTGCCAAACTGCATTATTTCTACAGTGTCAATGCACCTTAGATGACCATGAATTGATTCTGCAGTCTACATGCACCCTAAGTAAAGTTCTATGAGTGCCATCATTTATTTATTTATTTATTTATTTATTTATTTATTTAGAACATTTATATCCCGTCCTTCTCATCCTCGGAGGGAGGGGAGGACTCAGGGCGGCTCACAGCCGGCAATAGTTAGAATCATAGAATCATAGAGTTGGAAGAGAACTCATGGGCCATCCAGTCCAACCCCATTCTGCCAAGAAGCAGGAAAATTGCATTCAAAGCACCCTTCACAGATGGCCATCCAGCCTCTGTTTAAAAGCCTCCAAAGAAGGAGCCTCCACCACACTCCGGGGCAGAGAGTTCCACTGCTGAACGGCTCTCACAGTCAGGAAGTTCTTCCTCATGTTCAGATGGAATCTCCTTTCTTGTAGTTTGAAGCCATTGTTCCGCGTCCTAGTCTCCAGGGAAGCAGAAAACAAGCTTGCTCCCTCCTTCCTATGACTTCCTCTCACATATTTATACAGGGCTAGAATGTCTCTTCTCAGCCTTTTTTTATTCAGGCTAAACATGCCCAGCTCTTTAAGCCGCTCCTCATAGGGCTTGTTCTCCAGACCCTTGATCATTTTAGTCGCCCTCCTCTGGACACATTCCAGCTTATCAATATCTATCTTGAATTGTGGTGCCCAGAGTTGGACACAATATTCCAGGTGTGGTCTAACCAAAGCGGAATAGAGGGATAGCATTACTTCTCTAGATCTAGACACTATTGCTCCTATTGATGCAGGCCAAAATCCCATTGGCTTTTTTTGCCACCACATCACATTGTTGGCTCATGTTTAACTTGTTGTCCACGAGGAGATGACAGGAAAGCTTAAAGAAGATAATTATGCTGGGGAAAAGGGAAGGATAAAGGAAGAGGGGCTGACCAATGGCAAGATGGATGGATGGTATCCTTGAGGTGACTGGCTTGACTCTTTAGGAGCTGGGGGTGGTGACGGCCGACAGGGAGCTCTGGCATGGGCTGGTCCATGAGGTCATGAAGAGTCAGAAGCGACTGAACAAATAAACAACAAAAACAATTTATACATGATTATATATACTAATATCAGCCAATTTCTTGCAGCAAAGAAGCAATTCCAGCAACAAAAACAGAACAAAAGAAGCTGTGTTCAAAATGCTACAATTCAAAATACAGTACTCTTTGCCACACCATGATAGATAGGGATAATCATTCCCAACAATTATCAGATTATTTTGTAGATGGAGATATGATATACAGTGCAGACTTATCTTACATGCACTTGTTTTCATTGTGGTTTTTAATAGCTTGCCTTAGAATTCTCTGCTGGAAAGAAAAAATTAATCAAATCTATTTATTATTTTTAAGCTAAAATAAGATTTTTTTATAAAAGGCAATTAAGCGGTATAATATAGTAATAAGCGGGATACACCATAAGGAGTCGAACTAAAATACATGCCTCGTGCAATAGAGATCCAGTGTTTCAGGAGATTAACAATTATGACCGCCAGTCTTCTCCTGTTTCTGTAATACACCACACAATCTTTTTTAAATTACTTTATTAACCTTTCCTCCTACCACAGAAGTGCCCGATTATAGATAATATTTCAAAATCATCTGAGGTGTAAGTGTGTTTGATTTGCTTGGTAATTATTTGTCTACTTTATTACAGTGGCCAAGCACACAAGCTCCGCTCTCGGATTCATTTCAAGTCCAGTTAAGAACTGGGTCAGATCATTTTGTGCTTGGCTTCCCCTCCTAGTTCTCACAAAGGGTACCTGGAATTTCACACTGGCACTGGCATGGCAAGTATTCACACATATGAAATTGTCTTATACTGAATCCGGCCACTTATACGTGTATAGGCATCTCTGTCTGGTTGGTGTCTGGTTGGTGTGGTTCTGATCCATTTCTTATTTTTGGAGTCCTATGGTTCACCCCATTTTTCAAATGGATTTTTCATTGATTTGCTATACAGCAAGACTCCCATATCAGAGGTGTATATATTCTGGTCCAGACTGTAAATATGACCAAGTGCCATTAAAACCACACTTCCTGTCACAGCATACCATTGAACTGCAAGGGAGACCTGAGGTCCATTCTCTCTGAATTTGCTTGGCTTTTCAAAGAAACTCTATAGTATTGTCGAAGGCTTTCATGGCTGGAATTACTGGGTTGTTGTCATTTTTTCGGGCTATATGGCCATGGTCTAGAGGCATTCTCTCCTGACATTTCGCCTGCATGTAAGGCAAGCATCCTCAGAGGTACCTCACTACTTTTGAGGATGCTTGCCATAGATGCAGACGAAACATCAGGAGAGAATGCCTCTAGACCATGGCCTTATAGCCCGAAAAAACTACAACAACCCAACTCTATAGTAGCTTGCAGGGGAATATACCGTAGAATCACTGGAGGATCTAGCAAATTACTAGAGAGACCATTACCTCTCCCACCTTCAGCATGGGTAAGTGAAACTGTAGAGATATGAGTTCTGCTGTTCTGCTGATGTCTAATTGTATATACACATATAATTACATTATACCAGGCAAACCTGATCATACACAGTAGTGGCCAGGGTATCAGCTTGGGGGACCACTTATGGCAAGTGCCCCACCCAAACATTAAACAATGTGTTAAAAATGTTAATAACCTTTTAGTACTTTGAAAATATAAGAGAAGTTCCAATATAAATGATTCTGAAAAAAAAATCTAATTTGGGTGATGTGAGGCCAACACATGCTGCATTATCACAGGATAATGCAGCCCAACACCGCTGGAGAAATTATACTGTTTTGCCGGTATTGCATCACCTGATATCCATAGAGAAGTAGCAGCCGGCAATGAAAGGACCAAAGCAGAAACTCCCTCCTGGACACACAGAAGGCTGGGTGACTTGAAGGCTCTAAACCAACTGCGATCTGGTACCACGAGACGCAGAGCCAACCTTAAGAAGTCCATGACATGCGAGTGTGGAGGAGAGCAAACCACAGACCACTTACTAGAATGCAACCTGAGCCCTGCCACATGCACAATGGAGGACCTTCTTACAGCAACACCAGAGGCACTCCAAGTGGCCAGCTTCTGATGAAAGAAAATTTAGCATAATGCCAAGTTTTTAACTTTGTTTGTGTTTTTTTAATACATTATAACTGTATTCTCAATTTGCTTCTGACATGATAAATAAAAAAAAACATATTTTATATAGGCTTGGATCTTTTGCAGGTGAGTACCCTCTTTGTTTCCTGGCAAGCAATATTTTTATACCTAATTCACCTCTGGCCCACATTATGTCGGATCATGTTCATGCATCGTATAATGACCATGGAGCTGATCTGGTGCCCCTGTGCCATAAACAGCATGTCGACATGTTCCCAGGTGATCTAGTGCCCCAGAAGCCACATCCAGCTTGGCCAACCATCAGAAATTATTGGACCTGAAGTCCAAAACGCCTGCTTTTCGTGACAAATTAAATCGCCCCCCCCCCCCCCCGAAATTCTCATGGTGGTTCGCGAGAAGGCCTTACTGGTGAATTATTTAAACTGTTATGTTTATTCATATCATGATCTGATCACCATACTCAATATATCCCATATGCATGTGGGTATTGGGGTAATGATACAAAAGGTTTGCTAGGGTAGACCCTTTTTCACTCAGACTCAGCCTCCCCCCCGAAACTCAGCCCCCCCCCCAAAAAAAAACCCTGAAAAAAATTCTGCCCCCCCCCCCCCAAATCGAAATCCTGGCTACGGGCCTGACCAAATGCTTTGCTTCAGTCACCAACCTTCCAAATTTTCCTATTATATCCCAGGAACAGGAGCTGAATTTCCAAGATATATGCAGTCAACCTTTTGAAATTGCAATATTGCCTCATCAATGTCTATTTAGGAGTTGAAGAAGATGTGACAAGTAAAAAACAAAACCAATGGTGACTGAACACAACCAACTACCACTGCCTTTGTGTTCAAATTGTGTGCACACTCTTCACACTGTTGGGGGGTTCCACAATTCTGGCCCTTGCTAATAGAGGATTTGTAGAGAGATGAACTCTTGATGCTTTAAAGCTGCCTATCATTCAAATATTTAATGACAACCATCCAAGACTGGATGCCACCCCAAGGATATACTTTGGGGGTGGGAAGATGGGAATAGCTCTTGAACAACCCTTTCAATTCAAGTGTTCATGAAAATAAGTTTTTGTTTCTTAACTTTACAAGTTGGAATGAACTGGGGAAGGATGGAGAGTAGGGAATGATATTTACATATCTTTAAAGATGAGAATGCAATGAGATGAAACATCTAACACTGAACCGATTCCTGAGGGCTACTGCCAGGAATTTTTTTTTTTTAAAAAATACAAAGCTTAAAGACTTTGTTTTCTGCACAAATCATCAGATTCCAGCTATGTCTATAGCCACAGGTCTAAGATCATATTGCCATCTAACACTGGTCAAATCAGCCACCTATAGACTTAAGGAGGGAAAGAATGTCTGGTGTTAAGACTCGAACTGCATATGTATATGTATGTGCATGTGAGATATATATATATATATATCTCAGCCCACAAAGTAAAATTCAATGTCAGCACAAAGTTGACAGCGAATGATTATAACAGCTTCTGTGCTTGAAAAAAGAGTGTAAATAACTCGGATCCCCCGCGGGCTTTCTGAGTCTGCATGCATAACAACTGTGATGGACAGCCAGTATGGTAAAATAGAAAGGGGGAGGGAACGTCGCCAAGAAGATGCAAAAATCTCTCCTGCTTAACTGTCACCTTTCTGACTAAATCAGCTACTTTTGCAGCAAGAGAGTGTTCATATTGCAAACAGCTCGCTTTCAGTACAAGCTGCTGCTTTTCTTGGTACGGGTGCGAGATAGGAGGTTGGTTTTAAATATTGTAATGTAGCTGTCCCTAGTAGGATATGTGTGTAAATCCGTGGTTTATCGCCTCTTCTGCAGACTGTGTAGCAGAACACAAAAGAGTCACGCCCAGGTGACAGGAGCATCTAAAGCTGGAATACATCTGCTGTTCATATTTGTCTGTTGAGATTATTGAGGCTGAATAGCATGTTAGACCTGACCAAATACTTCATGTTGCCACGACCATTTTAGCATTTGTCTTTCACTCACCGAAGTATCCAATCTAGTTCCCATAGGACTAGTAGTTGCATATTATCATCCAGTACAAGAGTGCCATGGTGGAATAATAGTGTGGTGTGTAGAACCATTGACTAAGATTCTACATCACATTTTGAAACAAACATAATCACAAACAAGATTTTAAAAATACAGGAACAATACAATAAATTACTGATTAGCCATCAACCCAACAATAACAAAGAATACAAAATGAAGATCCTACAGCACAGTTTATATTTTAGAGTTTTAGACTTGTTTATACCACCCAAAAGCCCAGGACTCACACTGAATAAAAGGTCTTTCTGATGCACAGTTACTTCTGTTGTGTATTCTGGGGAGCTGGGTTTAAACTAGCTGTGCTCCACTTTGGGACAAAGTTGGGGGATACTTTAGAACTGGGTTTCTCAACCTGGGGGTCGGGACCCCTGGGGGGGTTGCAAGGGGGTGTCAGAGGGGTCACCAAAGACCATCAGAAAACACAATATTTTCTGTTGGTCATTTATTTATTTATTTATTTATTTATTTGATGCACTTATTAACCGCCATTCTCAGCCCTTACGGGCGACTCATGGCGGTGTACAGTACACATAAAAAGACAGTTACAAAGGCCAGTATCAACAACATATAACTATACGACAAATACAAACTACATAAAAATCCGCTTCGTCTCTTAGTAGAATCATAGCCAGTCTCATCTTCCTTATACCATTCCAGTTCTCATTACCGTAATGTTGTTGCTTAGCACTTAATTAAATGCCCTCTCGAACAGCCAGGTCTTAAGGCTTTTTCGAAAGGACATGAGGGTTCTATGTGGGAAGTTTGGCCCAATTCTATTGTTGGTGGGGTTCAGAATGCTCTTTGATTGTAGATGAACTATAAATCCCAGTAACTACAGCTCCCAAATGTCATGGTCTATTTTCCCCAAACTCCACCAGTATCTATTAGGGCTGGGCGGTTTCATTTTGTTAATTCGTAATTCATTAATAATTCGTTAATTTTTTAATTACAAAACGATAACGAACCATTCTGGAGCAATTTTTTTAAAAAAACGAATTTTTAAATACGTTTTGTAAATGCTTCGTATTTCGTTATTGTATTCGTTTTGTTATTGTTTTGAGGTCGTTTCGTTATTATTTCCGCATGTCTGGGGCAAGTTTTATGGTTGTTTTTTGTTTAATTAGTGAAAAAAAATTATAATATCACACCAACAGTCAACAACAGAGGGAGAGGGAAGCTTCAGAAGTTTTTGGAGGTTTTTTAGCGTATTTCGCGGTCGCGTCCGCCATTAACGAATCGATTCGTTATTGTTTCGGAAATCAATTAGTTAATGTTTTGAAATTTTTTTCACATTTACGAAATTTCGTAAATATCGAACTTTTTAAAAGGAAAATTCTGTAATTATTTTAAATAACGAAACGCAAAACCCCCCAAAAAATGAATCGATTTTAGAAACAAATTTTTCCGTTGTTACCCAGGCCTAGTATCTATATTTGAGCATATTGAGTATCCATGCCAAGTTTGGTCCAGATCTATTATTGTTTGAGTCCACAGTGCTCTCTGGATGTAGGTGAACTACAACTCCAAAACTCAAGGTCAATGCCCACCAAACCCTTCCAGTGTTTTCTGTTGGTCATGGGAGTTCTGTGTGCCAAGTTAGGTTCAATTCCATTGTTGGTGGAGTTCAGAATGCTCTCTGATTGTAGGTGAACTATAAGTCCCAACAACTACAACTTCCAAATAACAAAATAATTTCCTCCCCAAGCCCACCAATATTCAAATTTGGGCATATCGTGTATATGTGCCAAATTTGGTCCAGTGAATGAAAATACATCCTGCATATCAGATATATGCATTACAAATCACAACAGTAGCAAAATTACAGTTATGAAGTAGGAACAAAAATAATTTAATGGTTGGGGGTCACCACAACATGAGGAACTGTATTATGGGGTCGCAGCATAAGAAAGGTTGAGAAACACTGCTCTAGAAGTTGCAATAAGTTCCAGAGTATTTCATAGAATTGTATAATCATAGAGTTGGTAGAGACCCCAAAGGCCATCCAGTCCAACCCCTGCCATGACAGATGGCCATCCAGCATCTGCTCAAAAACTTCCGGAGAAGGGGATTTCACCACCATGTGAAGTCCACAGCATATTCCACAGTCCAACAGCTTTACCATCAGGAAGTTCTTCCTAATGTTTAGGGGATTTTTTTTCTGCAATCTGAATCCATCGCTCTGTGTCCTAGTTTCCAGAGCAGCAGAAAACAAACTTTCTCTCTCCTCAATGTGACATCCTTTCAAATATTTAAACATGGCTATCATGTCCCCTCTCGGCCTTCTTTTCTCCAACCTTAAAAGTTTTGACGCAGTCTCGACAGCTGAACTGGGTTTTCTATTGTTTTTAGGCAAAAGAATTTAAGCCACAGTGGGTGGAATTCTGTTGATGACATGCAGACATAACTACAAATCCCAGCATTTTATAGGATGAATTCTCCACCATTGGCATCAAGCCAAAGTGCTGAACCAGTCTAGCTTGCAGCTGTGTGGAGAGGAGACTAAGGCTGTGTCTACACTGGGTGAAATAGCCTATTTTAGGGTCACACTAGATACAACATTTTGCTGTTCAGATGACCAGCCAGACCATTAGTGCATTGGCACCAATGCCTTGTCCTCCTGTTGCTTCACCAGCTGGAAGAAGTTCCCCTGTAGAGTCTTGCTGAAATTAAACTTGGGTCCAGATAAGTTTGGCCAAAAGTGATTTGTACGTAATAGTCAGTGATCCATTTCATTTACTCCCTCAAAAACAGAACAGGGAGGAGGGAACTGAAGAGCTGGGCAAAACGGATCAAGAGAGCTGGATTTATTGGCTACTGGAGAGGATGGAGTTAAATCTGCAATATACCTGAGGCAGGGGTCTACCATGAGGTTTCTGAAAAATATGGGATCACCTCCAGAGTCTTTTCTCCCTCCCCAACAATGAAGTGTCAATCTCTTTAGGAAAAGTTCCCTAGGCTCCACCTCCTCAGAGGGTACTGCTAGGAACTCGCTTTCCCAGTAGCACTTGCATTGGGGTGGGCATTGAAAAGTCTGAGTTTCTTTCCGAGCATGATGAGAGTTGCAGCTTCTCTCTCTCTGTTTCTCAGTCAATAAAGGCCTGGTTGTGTCCGTGCTCTGATGGCTGAGAATTGACAAAACTGGCAATGACAATTCCCAGAACACTCTCTTGTGGTTTGTCTTATTTTAGAAAATATTATGGTAATAAATAAATAAATAAATAAATAATCTTAATATATATATATATATATTTTAAAAAAACAGTATATTGGTGAATTGTTCTGAAATTTGGCAGGCCTGCAGTTGTTAATGGGGTCTAAAACTGAGGTAGGCTTCATGCAGATGGGCATTAAAATGACTGAGGATTGAGCCTTAAATTTTCTCATTGTAGCCAATGGGCTGAATCGTTGCCAAACGAAAATGGCAAAACTCCCAATTTGAGTAACTTGCCAGTAAACAGAATGGTTAGCCGAAAATGGATCCCGAAGCAGCATGCCTTTGGCTGTTGACAATGTAACTTCTGATAAGCTTATTGACAATGTAACTTCTGATAAGATCACAGCAGGGTGCCTGGCCACATGATCACCAGAATTGATTTCTCCAGCAAGGCTCTGCTGGGGAGGTCTTTTGGCTTGGCAAAAAAATTGTGAGTCTTTTTGGCATGTGGACACTGGATTGTCCCAAATTCAGCCCGATCCATCTATCCACAAATCAAAACACCAGGGATCACTATAGAGTTTCCTGGGTGTGAGCGCAGTAGCTCTCTGGTAGTGAACTGGGTGTAAAGAGTAGGGCTGGGCAACCACGGAAAAAATTGTTTCTAAACTCGATTCGTTTTTAGGGGGTTTTGCGTTTCGTTATTTAAAAGAATTCTGAAATTTTTCTTTTAAAAAGTTCGAAATATCCGAAATTTGAAACAATTACGAAACAATTACGAATCAATTCGTTAATGGCGGACGCGATTGCGCAATATGCTAAAAAAACCTCCAAATGGGACAGGGGGAACTTCTGAAGTTTCCCTCTCCCTCTGTTGTTGACTGTTGGTGTGATAATTTATTTTTTTATCACTGATAAAACAAACAACTATAAAACTTGCACCAGACATACGGAAATAATAACGAAACAATTTCGAAACGATTTCGAAACAATTACGAAACAATTACGAAATGAATTGAAAAATTCGTTTTGATTTTTAGTTGCTCCTGAATGGTTCAATATCGGACCGTAAGCTAATTTAAATACGAATCAATAACGAATTACGAAATTAACGAACGAAACCGCCCAGCCCTAGTAAAGAGCTAAAAAAAACAACCCTCCTGCACCTCATTACAAAAGAGGTATATGTAAGCAATACACACATTTAAGCACGTGAAAATCATTAGTAGGATTCCAGTAACAGTTGTGTATACATGTAATATGCACTTATTAATCGATTCTGCATATTCTTGGCTTTACCCTGAGCATTTGAGAATATGATGAAGTTCCAAATGTAAAACAAAATACAAAAAATGTAGTATTGTCCTATCTGTATTTTTTCCCTGATTCTTTCTGAAGCATACTTTGAAAATTAACATGTTACAGTATGTAATTAGCAGCAAAACTGGGGAGTGACATGGCAAAAGAAAAACCAATATGACTCCTTTGTGTGCCATTTTAGCCCTGATTCTTACTCCATAATAGCAGTCTTGTTTTGCGCATGCTAAGGAGCGCTGAAATTCTATTTTTGCCAAAACAAAAGCCGGAAGAGACTATGTATTTTCCTTATGCAAAATTAGCATAACCCTAAGATTAAATTTTAACAAGCCATTCCAACCGCCTCATATTATCAGCAGTGAGTCATGTCACAGGTTTGTGTGCACGTGTTTTATTGGTTCCACTGGGTAGATGTAATTGTATCAATATTTTAATGCTTGATACATATTGCCCCTGATAAATTGTGTGCATAAATAAAAATCTAACAAACAAAAAGGTCCAATATTCAATTGCCAATGAAATAATCGCACATCCGAGATCTTTATTACATTATGCATTATTTAATTACAATGATCAGAATCTTTTTCTGAAAGTAAAACATGATTAGGAAAAAAAAAGGGAGGGTGGTACAGCAGATCTATATATTTGATTTACACTTTCGATGTTAGCTTTGCATTAAGAATTTATAAGGCATCCATTCAAAATGGTGATATT
Source organism: Anolis sagrei (assembly GCF_037176765.1). Classification (NCBI taxonomy): domain Eukaryota; kingdom Metazoa; phylum Chordata; class Lepidosauria; order Squamata; family Anolidae; genus Anolis; species Anolis sagrei. The sequence goes on from NC_090021.1 coordinate 14,141,808, forward strand.
ACATGCGTTTATTCCTTTTGTAATTAGCGTAGGCCCCCTTTAAGGTCTCTGGCTACAGGAGATAATATTTCAGGGTTTTAATGAGCTTTTAAGTATAATTGATGTAACAATCGTCAAATTACACATTTCTACCTGTGGAATAATGAAAGAAACAATTTAATGAGAAATTCAATCATTATTAGTAAATGGGTTTCGAAGCTACCATAGATGACATTACAAAGCATAATAGTCTTTTAGAAAACACGTTGCTTTATATACAGCTGCATCTATGCCATTGTCACATTTCAGGTCTTGAATGTTAAATTTATATTGTTTAGAGCTGCATTAAAGGAGGGCTTTTAATCAGCTTCTAGCCCTATACATGAAGGAGGCAGGCTGAGGCCCATTCCCCTTTGTTATTAATGTCTCCATGTGACATGTTTGTAGAGGAAAGCTTCCTTCAACAGTCAAAACCATTCCAGGGCAGATATGGCATTTGCCATTCTGGAATAATCCTGGCATAAATGGTCCATATAGATCCACTCACAGACATCAACAAAGGAACTATAAGTTTCTTCATGTGATGAAGAATAATGATATTGGAGTCCTCGTGGAGAACAAGTTAAATATGAGCCAACAATGTGATGTGGCAGCAAAAAAAGCGAATGGGATTTTGGCCTGCATCAATAGGAGCATAGTGTCTAGATCTAGGGAAGTAATGCTACCCCTCTATTCTGCTTTGGTTAGACCACACCTGGAATATTGTGTCCAATTCTGGGCACCACAATTCAAGAGAGATATTGACAAGCTGGAATGTGTCCAGAGGAGAGTGACTAAAATGATAAAAGGTCTGGAGAACAAGCCCTATGAGGAGCGGCTTAAGGAGCTGGGCATGTTTAGCCTGAAGAAGAGAAGGCTGAGAGGGGATATGATAGCCATGTATAAATATGTGAGAGGAAGCCACAGGGAGGAGGGAGCAAGCTTGTTTTCTGCTTCCTTGGAGACTAGGACGCGGAACAATGGCTTCAAACTACAAGAGAGGAGATTCCATCTGAACATGAGGAAGAACTTCCTGACTGTGAGAGCCATTCAGCAGTGGAACTCTCTGCCCCGGAGTGTGGTGGAGGCTCCTTCTTTGGAAGCTTTTAAACAAAGGCTGGATGGCCATCTCTCAGGGGTGATTTGAATGCAATATTCCTGCTTCTTGGCAGGGGGTTGGACTGGATGGCCCATGAGGTCTCTTCCAACTCTTTGATTCTATGATTCTATGATTCTACGACTTTCAGAGTTGTGTTTCCTTTTTTAAAAATGGGAGCAAATTAAACATATGGTGTACATCCTCATCTGCAACGTTTCCTTCATATCCATTAATGGTGAAGCCAGAATTTTCTTTTCCAAACTGTAATCATGGCAAAGAAAGAAGGTCAGTTGACACACTGAAAACATCAACTCAAGGCTATAGCTGATGGTGGAACAAGAGCAGAAGGTAGATGAATCCAGATCAAATGATGGGTGGAACCAGGACCAAGACAGGTGGAATCAGGATTAACAACAGTAACACTTTGGCCTCTGGTGACAGGGGGGCACACATAGGTGTGAGGCAAACCCAGGTGCAAAAACATAGCTGTTGAATCTCGAATCTGTGTCCAGATGGTACACTGATCCACAGAATGGTCCATTCCTTTAACCCTGTGGAGCTGCCACCACCAGCTCTCACAGTCAGGGAGTTCTTTCTCACGTTCAGGTGGAATCTCTTTTTTGTAGATTGAAGCCATTGTCCCATGTCCTAGTCTCCAGGAAAGCAGAAAACAAGCTTGCTCCCTCCTCCCTATGCCTTCCCCTCACGTATTTATACATGGCCATCATTACTCCTCTCAGCCTTCTCTTCTACAGGCTAAACATGCCCAGCTCTTTAAACTTCTCCTCATAGGGCTTGTTTTCCAGGTCCTTGATCATTTTAGTCGCCCTCTTCTGGACACATTCCAGCTTGTCGACATCTCCCTTGAATTGTGGTGTCCATAATTGCAGGTGTGTTTTTACCAAGACAGAATAGAGGGGTAGCATGAACTCCCTGGAGCACTATACTTTTATTTATGCAGGCCAAAATCCCATGTCAGAATGGGGCATCTATGCAATCAAAGGAAGGGTAGAGGGACTCTTCCTTCTTTCCGGTCCTATAGGGATCCCATTCCAATATCTGCAAACATGACCATAATGGCCAGACACTCACAGTAAGCTTTGTGACCAGTGAGGAGTAGCATTGAAAACAATGCTACTCCTCACTTGTGATGCTCAAAAAAATGTTGATGGCACAGTTTCCACCTGGACAATGGATTGGACCAAAATGGGCATTTTCCACCTGTCCAGACAGCCACAAAGCCCCAAGATACTTTACAGTTTCCTCCGGATTCTAGAGTATCCCATGACTTTGACTAAAATAGGAAAAAAAGATGAATTAAGGGCAGAAAACCCAGAATATTCACTGGAATTCCCCATGTGCCATGAAGACATCCAGCGATGGATTTGAGGTTAATTTGAGGCTTGTTTTGTTTATTTGATGTAGACAAACCCTGAGACAAGATATAGGTCTACTCCAATGTGCCTTCTTTTTCAGAGGGACACCAACTGCTACGGGAGGGACACTTATCTGTTTCCCAAAACAAATGTAACAAACGAGGAAAATAAAGATCATCATCTTCAATTCAGAACTTGCTTACCTACATCAGCAATCTTCCTTCAAAATCTAACATTTGACATGGACAAAGTCAGATAACAAATGCTGGGAGAGAACGGGGACTCCGGAGACCCCATACATCAAGAGCACCTCCCGCAATGTGTTTCCAGAGCTAAGTGACGGACCGTTAATTTCCCTCTGGTTAATTCCAGTTCGGCATCCCTTTGATATATCTTTGATAATTTCCACTCTAATTATAATGAAAATAATTTTTCAATGTGCTTTTGCAATGAAAATATTTCCTTATTCTTCATTACCCATGGAATGCAATCTCTCATGGCTCCTGCCTCATGCTTTTCCTTGTGCACGGCGCACAGTGTTCCCTCCCTTAGCATTTAATCTCTTCATAGTCTGCCAATGTCAAGAGGTTCAGATTAAGCTTGTTAAAGATCTGCTTCACTCTTACTCACTGATGATTATTTATTTAGCAGTTTTATGTAACCCTGTCATTGATAAGCACTCTATTAATTTGCTGAGGGACAAATCAACTCTAGTTATTTTTCTACCAGCTATTAGATTCAGTGGCCGCCGTTTGCAACAAACCGCTTGCCAGTTAATTATAAATTATGGCTCCTCTTTACCTATATTAATTGATATCTCCTCGGCTTTGTAATACTAGACAAATAAATTGAAGGCAAGATTTATTAGGCTGTATATTCATTGTGTCTCTTGATTAGTACTCTTTACTTTTGGAACATTTATACTTGTTTAGATGGATCTGACGGTGGTACACTTCATTCAAGAGCCAGTCTCTGCTGTTTTAATTGGAAGGAAGAGAAAAAAAACACAGGAATACACACGCTGGGATGATTATGTCAGGTACCACAAGATACAAGGAAATGAATCAGATGTGAAAAACTACTTCTTTATTGTTATTCTTGCAGTGGTTGAGCTGTTTACTTTGTGTAGGCTAAATGTGGTAGATAGAATCAGAGAATCAAAGAGCTGGAAGAGATGTTCAATGTATTGTCGAAGGCTTTCATGGCTGGAATCACTCAGTTCTTGTGGGTTTTTTCGGGCTATATGGCCATGTTCTAGAGGCAGGAGAAATGCCTCTAGAACATGGCCATATAGCCCGAAAAAACCCACAGAAACTGAATTGGAAGAGACCTCACCCAGTCCAACCCCTTCCAAGAAGCAAGAATATTGCATTCAAATCACCCCTGACAGCTGGCCATCCAGCCTCTGTTTCAAAGCTTCCAAAGAAGGAGCCTCCACCACACTGGGGCAGAGAGTTCCACTGCTGAATGGCTCTCAGTCAGGAAGTTCTTCTTCATGTTCAGATGGAATCTCCTCTCTTGTAGTTTGAAGCCATTGTTCCATGTCCTAGTTTCCAAGGAAGCAGAAAACAAGCTTGCTCCCTCCTCCCTGTGACTTCCTCTCACATATTTATACATGACTATCATATCTCCTCTCAGCCTTCTCTTCTTCAGGCTAAACATGCCCAGCTCCTTAAGCCGCTCCTCATAGCGCTTGTTCTCCAGACCCTTGATCATTTTAGTCACCCTCCTCTGGACACATTCCAGCTTGTCAATATCTGATTTCAGATCAATGGGGCAAATTGACATTTATTCTTTATTTATATTTATGTTGAAGGCAACAAGCAAGTTCCTTCAAAGAGAGGGGATGATGGGAATGGCTACAGACTATGCTTTCTGGAAGAGTGGTGCTGATGTGTCTTCTCTCTGGTATGCCGGCTCCTATTTCAGTTGCCAATATTCTAAAAAAACTATGTAACCATTCCTGGTTTGGCTCTGTGAAGCCCACCTTGATAGCTAGCAGCGAGATTAGGCAAAAGAAGATGTGTGCTTAGTCACTGATCAAAGGATGTCTATGCCCCATGCCACTGGAGAAATTACACTGTTTAGCCAGTATTGCACCAACTGACATCCGCTGGGATGTAGCAGCCAATAATGAAAGGACTACGGCAGTGACATATCCAGTCATCCCCTGTTTGGATATCAGCCAGCCCGCCAGTGCCTTAAACCAAGAAATAGTTTTCTAAGATCTACAGAGACACTTGCAGGAACACCTCAGCAAGCAAGAGTCCAAAAGTGGCAGGCTAAACCATGGAATTCCAACCCATGGCTGATATGAAATGAGAGACTCCCCCCTAGGCACACAGAGGACTGGGCAACTTGGAAGGCACTGAACAGACTGCGCTCTGGCACACTGAGATGCAGAGCCAGCCTTAAGAAATGGGCCCCACAGTGGAATCCATGACATATGAGTGTGGCGAAGAGCAAACCACAGACCACCTATTACTGAGGTGCCACATGCACAATGGAGGTTCTTCTGAGAGCAACACCAGAGGCACTCCACATGGCCAGCTACTGGTCAAAGGGCATTTAATATAATGCCAAGTTTTTTAAACTTGTTTTTTCTTAAATACATTACAACTGTACCCTTGGTTCACTCCTGATATGATAAATAAATAAGTCACTGATCAGGGCACAAGAGAGATGATTTTTTTCCAAATCCATCCCATTATTGAGTGAGGTTGTGATAACTGAACCTGCCTCCAATTCCTTGACTCAGACTCACCTGCTGGTGGGAGAAACCTGGAAACATCCTCTTCTTTCAACCTGATTTAAGAGACATCCTTTTTCTGTTAAGGTGGTACTTTAAGATGGGTTGTGAGAGATATTTACAATTGTGGCAATAGTGTCACAATCATGACAGTATGGATTGTTGAATGAAGAGTAGTTACAGATCCCTAACTTTAGGTGATTAATGTAAAACTACTGTTCAGAATGCCAGCCAAACTCCACATGCTCTATATCATAGAATTTCAGGTGCAAGTCACGCTAAAATGATTGGAAACAGTTTAGAATTTCAAAATTACAGAACTGTTGTGTGCCTTCATGTCATGTCCAACTTATGGTGATCCTTAAGGATATAGTGGGGTTTTCTTGGCGAAATTCATTCAGAGCAGAGCTTGCCTTCATTTGAGGCTGAGTGAGAGTGTCGTACCCAAGCTCGCCCAGTGGATTTCATGGCCAAGTGGGGATCCAAACCTTGGTCTCCAGAATCATAGCCCAAAATGCAAGCCGCAATATCACACATAGTTTAAATCCACATCAATGGGTATTTGCTGGTGTTGGTGGGGAATTGTGCAACTGAACAATGGAAACAAATGTTCAGCTGAATGCACCATATGCATCCATGTGAAGTGTGGAAGTAGTAACATGTGCAAAGTACATCAATATTCAATGTTAATCTAAATGCACAATTGCATTCCATATGCAACCATTCTCCTACAACCTTGAACTGAATGTGTACACTCTGCACAGGATAAAAATATCAATTGGCTCCTATAGGGAAATTTAAGCATTGTAGCCATTGATTTCTCATAATAAAACCCACTGATCTGCATACTCAATATCCATGGTTTCAGTAACCAGCACTCTGAAAAATATTCCCCACTACCAAAATGTGATGGTGGATAGCCATATATAAATATTAGGGCTGGGCGGTTTTGTTTCGTTAATTCGTAATTCGTTAAAAAATCGTTATTTTTTTCATAACGAAGCGATAACGAACCATTCTGGAGCAACTTAAAAACGAAACGAATTTTTAAATTCGTTTCATAAATGCTTCGGATTCGTTATGTATTCGTTTCGTTATCGGTTTGAGGTCGTTTCATTATTTTTTCCGCATGTCTGGGGTAAGTTTTATAGTTGTTTTTTGTTTAATTAGTGAAAAAAAATTATAATATCACACCAACAGTCAACAACAGAGGGAGAGGGAAGCTTCAGAAGTTCCCCCTGTCCCATTTGGAGGTTTTTTAGCGTATTGCGCGGTCGTGTCCGCCATTAACGAATCGATTCGTTATTGCTTCGTATTTGTTTCCTTAATGTTTCGTAATTTTTTTAACATTTACGAAATTTTGTAAATATCGAACTTTTTAAAAGAAAAATTTCAGAATTCTTTTAAATATTGAAACGCAAAAACCCCCAAAAAACAAATTGATTTTAGAAACAAATTTTTCCGTTGTTACCCAGGCCTAATAAATATATGTGAGCGGTAGTCATAGAGAGGAGGGATCAAGCTTGTTTTCTAATGACCTGAAGACTAGGACAAGGAGCAATGGCTTCAAACTTCAGGAAAGGAGATTTCACCTGAACATGAGGAAGAACTTCTTAATGGTGAGAGCTGTTCAGTATCAGAGACTCCTTCTTTGGAGGCTTTTAAACAGTTCTTCTTATAGCAACACCGGAGGCACTCCAAGTGGGGAAGCTATTTTCCTTCTTCTTGGCAGAGGGTTGGACTGGATGTCCCACAAGGTCTCTTCCATCTCTATGATTCCATGATTCTATAAATTCCAGTACTATTCTATATTTCCAGCCCAACTATGCCCAAAATTTAAAATTCACTAATATCCACATGGGTGGTTGAACATATCCCCCACAAATATGGGGGCTGTACTGTACTGGCATAATGGGGGACAATTTTTGCAGTTATTTGAGTGTTTCCCTCCAAAACAACAATCAGAATGGTAGTTTCATGAGAGTACCAATCTGTGTCCGATAGCAGATCACATCAGAGCTGTAAGTTGAATTCCAAGTGGTGCCAAGTGTTTTCCACAGCAACATACCCAAGACAGGTCTATATAAGGCACCTCTAAGTATTGAAAGAGGAGAAATTCTTATGAGATTCCAAATCTCAGAAGGACACAAAACCACATGAAAAATTCATGATGGCAAATGTGTAAATCTCCAATTAGTACCTTACTGCTCAGTGTAAGCCCCACTATTTGGAGAGGAGGAGTGGAGCCATGTCAGACATGACCCAGTCGATTGATCTCTTTTAGATGAGGCCCTGCATCCTGGTGGTGACACAAACATAAGTTCTCCTATGCAAGCAGTTGAATATTTCTGCCCAAAGCAAAGCAGCCACATTCAGTCCATAAGCATGTAGTGCCAGTGTGCATGGTCACACATTGTACATTGCATCTTGTGCCTTGATGTGCAATGTGTTCTTGGCAGTGCAACATTACATTGTTTTAATAAGCAAGCATCATATAGCTGCTATGCAACTTCATGACTTCACAGTTATGTTTCACCTCATGGATGCAGACTTTTCACCTACCCCATAAAGCTGCATGGTTATGACCCAGCACATCAGTACCTCCCTCCTTTTCCACCCACATTGTTGGCTAGATTGTGTTGAACAATTAAGAAAGTTTCTGCTAAACAAACAAACCAAAAATATGCACAGAAATCTGTTCAGGTGGAGCACCCGCTGCAATTCATGCTTGCCAGTCCGTGAACTCCAGACTTTTGCGATAATTTGGGTCATTTCCAATTGGAATGTAGTGCCAGGTGTCAGTGGTGAAGTGCCTGGAGGCAGTCAAAATACCTGCCGATGTCACCTTGTCCTCCTAATGATCCTTATATTTTTAAATGTAAACATAATAAAAAATAAATGCTTATCCAACCAGGACAGCTACATATGCTTTCCTGAGCATTGGTGTCTCTCACTTACTGGAGAGGAGAGAAATAGATGTCAGGGTGGTGGTTAAGGCAAAACTATCAACATATGGGATACCTTTGCAAATGTGTTCCCTCTGGACCCTAAGCAAAATCTTATCCAAACTTGCAAGATAAAAGAACATTTCTCATGTCTCTGGCTGTTTACCATTGCACAAATGTAATTGTCCAGAAAAGAATGAAATGAGGAGTCTTGTTCCTTTTGTCATCAGAATAGTTAAGCTTGGGTATAATGCTCTGGACTGGCCCAGAACAACTGTGAAGGTGTATTACATGTAATATTACTAATAATATTACAATATAATAGTATAGTACAATATAGTAATATATAATACTGGCATTGTGCTACACTAATACTGGCATTGTGCTATGCTAGATATACCTTTTGTGGTGCCACGTTGAGATATAGATTTTATTTATCGTGTCATCCGCAACCAGAACATTGTATTACATTTCTAACAGAACAAAACAAACAAACAGATATAAAAAAACCCACAAATTTTGCAAACTTGGTAGCTGATTAAATGTCCTTTGACCAGTATCTGGCCACTTGGAGTGCCTCTAGTGTTGCCGCAAGAAGGTCCTCCCTTGTGCATGTGGCAGGGCTCAGGTGGCATTACAGCAGGTGGTCAGTGGTTTGCTCTTCTCCACACTCGCATGTTGTGGATTCAGCTTTGTAGCCCCATTTCTTAAGATTGGCTCTTCATCTCGGGGTGCCAGAATGCAGTCTGTTCAGCGCCTTCCAAGTCACCCAGTCTTCTGTGTGCCCAGGAGGGAGTCTCTCATCTGGTATCACCCACGGATTGATGTGCTGGGTTTGAGCCTGCCACTTTTGAACTCTCACTTGCTGAGGTGTTCCAGAGAGATATAGATGATCTATCTGGGCCAATATTGCATCAGCTCCATTGGACTGTCATCTCATGTTTTCCAAGAAAGGACTTAACAAAGCACCCTTTGGGTTCAGCTAATTATCCGATTCCCAATGCTAACAGTAGCATGTGTAGTCCACGTTATAGTAGCTTCTTTGTGATAATATCCTGGGAGACCATGAACCTCAACATACTGTGTTTCTTTTCTTTTTTTTGCCCCTTACCACTCTGGGTGTCCTCTTCAGTGACAAATCTACTAGCTGGACCATATCAGATGATGCAGGCTGAGCTCCTGACCGATCTGTTAGTGAAGCATTCTAGCTTCCTTGCCACCATGGTGAGCCAATTGTCTTTTGGGTACCTCCATCAGAGCTACCAATGGTTTTCAGGATTTCCCCTATCTGATGGGGAAAGGGACAAGGTGCCAATGTGCTTTGCCCCAATGCCACCATGTGATAGGGGAAGGAGGGAGGGTGTGTGGCTTATTGTGAGGCACCAAGCACACATTCCGTTTTGATGGTGATTGCTGGCAAAATGGTACAATAGAGAGGGGAGGGAATCATCAGTATGTTGAAGTCCCTTGTCAAAGGCCTTTCCTGTTTTGTCTAGTTTTCAAACATAGGTTACATCCCTCTATTATTGGATTCCAAACTTGAGATTCATCCCACCAGGATGAACAAATATGCTTTGTTGTATTAAGACATTCCTTCTAAACATTAGAGGGAACTGCCTCGTTGGAAAAACATTGGAATGGACTGACCCAGGCATGTAGCTGGGGCGGGGGGGGGGGGGGGGGGGCTTGTGGGGCTTCAGCCCCCCCCCCAAAAAAATTCTCATGGTGGTCTGCGAGAAGGCCTTACTGGTGCATTATTTAAACGGTTATGTTTATTCATATCATGATCTGATCACCATACTCAATATATCCCATATGCATGGAGGTATTGGGGTAACGATACAAAGGGTTTGCTAGGGTAGACCCTCTTTCACTCAGACTCAGCCCCCCCCCCCAATCAAACTCAGCCCCCCCCCCCCGAATCAAAATCCTGGCTACAGGTCTGGATTGACCGGTAAGTGCTGGAAGTCTTTTTAAAATGTTGGATAGCCATTCTTGTGAGTGCTTTAGGCAGGTATTTCTACATGACCCTTGGGATCCCTTCCATCTTTATTATTCTATTAATTCTAAATGTCTCTTTACACAACTGTTTAATTATCTAACACAAGATGGCCATTAGTTTTCTGATGACTTTGGAGAAGAAAGGACAAGGCTAGTTCTACCTTCAAGTATTACATATAATATCCAAAAAAGAACCACCACTTTACATATAATAGGATACCTTTGAATTCTGGGGATAATATTGTGAAAATAAATCTCTGGCCTCAGTTAGACATGCAGCAATAAACTAGATGGACCTTTGGTTTTGTAAAGAAAGGAATATGCTTTGGGAAGTAGGGGTCATCCTTTAGGCAGATGAAAATTGTATCCATTTAACTCTCACCTGTGCTGGTACGGCTGTACCAGGAGCTCCAACTTTAATTGCTTTGTATTAAATGTTTGCTTGCAGTCCAAGGTTTCAGGGGTTCTGCGGAAAGGTGGCTTCCTTTGGTTGCAGTCGTAGGGCAAGTCACCTGTCCATCATCGTTAAGTTTTGGTCCCGCCCCTTGCTCAGGGCAATTGGGAAGGGAGCCATTTTTAGTCAGTCTCAATAAGGAAAGCTAATGTAGAGAATGGGTACAAGCGTCTCCTGTACAAAAGCTTCAACCCATAAGACTTTCCGGGGGAGAACAGTCTTAAGAGCATCCAAAGATCTCCAAAGATTTCTAGGGAAACATCCCTAAAGCTCTGATTAATTTCGGAGGGTGAACAGTTTGGAAGACCAAAGAACTCCAGCTGGAGAATCTGCTGGCCTTACTGGTAGGTCCACTCAGTGCTCGAGACGCAATTCGACTCGGTAGCGGAGCCCACATCAGTAAGGATTAGATTAGAGTCAGCCTGGGAGAAGTTAAAAAGGGGATTTTCCTTTAAAGTAATCAGTTATTGAAGACAATAGACTGTCCTTCGTGGACAAGATTAGGAAGCCACCAGTTGCATAAAAGCCTGGAATCATTTGTTTAACTTTACTGAAGAGAAGAGAAGTTTCTGTTTGATGGTTCATTAATAAAGGACTTTGTTATACTTCACAAGCCATCTAAAGATCATTTGTGGTGGAAAATCTCTGAGAACTCCTCTTCAGGGGCCCCTGGCTTCCCGCTGGGCTCAAGTCGCACGCCCTATTTAAAGGCAATTATTTACAGGCCCAGCACGTGACAGAACACTCACCTGTCTTGACTCATCATCATCATCATCATCATCATCATCTTTATTTATATCCTGCCACCATCTCCCCGGGGCGGCTTACATGAGGGCAAACCCAATAACACAATACAATAAATAAAGTCAAAAAACACAAACAATAGCATGATAAATTATATAAAACATAAAAATACAGCAAACAATATAAAATTAAAATAAAATCATTCAGAACACAGTAACAGTGAGCGGGCCGCATGTACAGAATAAAATACTAAAGCTAAAAACACGGGGTGAGATAGAGATGGTGCAGATTATTTGTGAGGGAGAAACTCTTCAGGAGTGGGTTCGAGAAGGGTCTTCATACAGGAATTAGTATTGGAAAATAGAGAATATTTCTCCATAATTTTTAAAAATTCAACATTTGCAGAAATACTGTTTTTACCAGTGAGATGGAGTACCTCAAAGGGTGGTGTACTCTCAATTTTTGGAGTTCCTTAAAAAAGATATTGGATGAGAATTCAGGAATGCTTTAGCTGTATATTTCTGCACAGCAGGTGATTTGACTAGTTGGCCCTTGGGAGTCCCATCCAGCTCTAACATCCTATGAATCCATGGGCTACAGCTCTCCGAATGCCCCAGCCAAAATGTCCATTGAGAACAGTATTGCAAAGATGTCATTTTTCTCTGAGGAGGATGGCAGTAGTGGTCCAAAACAGCAACATATTCTCTGCTCTGTCTCCATTCTATGCCAAGAAAAGGAGCCACCGAGTGCAAACGAGTCTCGAGAACAAACATTAGAAGGGTAAAGCAAAGTTAGAAGTTATTAAATTAAGCACTTGCGAAAACAACCTCCCAAGATTGTCAATGTGATTCAAGTGGAGAGAAAGGGTTGTTGCCTTTTTTTCCTCCTAAGGTGCAGGGAAGAAAAACCACATAATTTCCCAAGGTACTTGTTATTCTTGCATATACATATATATCTTTAAATATGTCAACAGGATGTATCTTTGTTGTCCACCGGGAAGCAGGTCTGCGAACACAGATGCTGATGCAAACAGAGAGATTATTCCGGCTAAGTCCTTCCCGAGAGTTATTAAGCTGTTGACAATATGTGAATCAGATGAATTTACCACTGCTTCAGTAATTGTCTTTCATATATGAACAACACTCCCTCCCTCCAACTTTTATGATTCGTCATATTTATTTTTTTGTTTCCTCCAGCAACATCTTTTATTAGCCGCACACTCACTGCCGAAAATTTAATTTCTGCAAAAGAACAACAAAGCAGTTGATTATTATTATTGAGAATCTGGTACAACACAGAGTGAAATAAAATCTATAAGGCATTAAAATGACAGATTAGGCGCGGGCTGTGCTCATTTACAAGTGTTAGAACATCATGTTAATGCCTCACAAGCACAACATAAAATGAAAATCAAGTCTTTCATGCTGCTTTACTAATTCCACAAAGCTCCAAGGAGCACAAACTGCGGGCCTCGTTAAAGTGGCGAGGTCCTGTTCTCATTTCCCCGGCAGAAGATTTGTCGTTAACACACGTGAGACGATCTTGCATATGCAACTAGTCTCTGACAACAGTAATAGTTTTTGCTGCAGCACTGCTTCTGCTCCAGACAGATCTTAGCAACAAATATAGATCAACAGAAGCCCAGAATTTGAGAACTGGGAGGGAGCTTCGAGGGGAACTCTTCCAGCCCACAGTCTGCCTAGTACAGTGTTTCTCAACCTGGGGGTCGGGACCCCTGAGGGGGTCGCGAAGGGGTGTCAGAGGGGTCGCCAAAGACCATCAGAAAACACAGTATTTTCTGATGGTCATGGGGATTCCATGTGGGAAGTTTGAGCCAATTCTATAGTTGGTGGAGTTCAGAATGTTCTTTGATTGTAATGAACTATATATCCCAGCAACGACAACTCCCAAAAGTCAAGGTCTATTTTCCCCAGGCTTCACCAGTGTTCACATTTGCGCATATTGAATATTTGTGCCAAGTTTGGTCCAGATCCACTATTGCGTGAGTCCACAGTGCTCTCTGGATGTAGGAGAACTACAACTCCCAAACTCAAGGTCAATACCCACCAAACCCGTCCAGTGTTTTCCGTTGGTCATGGGAGTTTTGTGTGGCAAATTAGGTTCAAATCCATCGCTGGTGGAGTTCAGAATGCTCTTTGATTATAGGTGAACTATAAATACCAGCAACTACAACTCCCAAATGACAAAATCAATCCTCCCCCAATGCCACTAGCATTTACATGTGGGTGCATTAGGTATTTGTGCCCAATTTGGTCCAGTGAATGAAAATACATCTTGCATATCTGATATTTACATTATGATTTATAACAGTAGCAAAATGACTGTTATGAAGTAGCAACAAAAACAATGTTATGGTTGGGGGTCACCACAACATGAGGGACTGTATTAAGGGGTCACGGCATTAGGAAGGTTGAGAACTACTGCTAGTAAGTAGATTGAATGCAGCTCGGTAGCACTTTCTGAGAAATTTCTGCAATGACCACTTAATATGGATTGAAGACATCTCAAAAATGACACATGGCATAAATGTGCACAGGGACACAGCTTGAGCCATTTTGAGTTTCCTTTGAGAAAGGAAAGTGAGATATAATAATAATAATAATAATAATAATAATAATAATAATGAACAAAATCTGGCTAACAGTATTAAAAAACTCTAAAATTACAACAGAGAGGAAACAAACAAGGACATCTAATCACCTCTCAACAAAAGTTTGCTCTAGGCACTGTCAGGCCATTATATGCTAATCAAGGTGGTCAGTTGAAACATTCACACCTAGCTCCAGCAGAGAAGAGTCCTTTGACTCACCCTGGTCATCCCACAGATATATAAACCCTTTTTCCTAGTTCCAGTAGACCTCACTACCTCTGAGGATGCTTGCCATAGATTCAGGTGAAACGTCAGGAGAGAGTGCCTCTAGACCATGGCCATATAGCCCGAAAAAACCTACAACAACCCATTAATAATAATAATAATAATAATAATAATAATAATAATAATAATAGAGACAAGAAAATATGGAATACTCTGAAAAAAGCCACATAATGTGCATCAGCATATGAAAGTGTAAACCAGGTCTCATGGTAAAACCAATTAAAGGACAAGTTCTCTGAAGATCCACACAGAATTGAAAAAACAAACAAACACAAATCCTCCATGGCCATGACACCATGGATACTGCAGATTATGGAACCAGATTGAACCCAAACTCTCCAGCACATATGAGCAGGGCCCAGGCTTCAACCTAGTTCATAGAATCATAGAATCATAGAATCATAGAATTATAGAATTATAGAATTATAGAATTATAGAATTATAGAATTATAGAATTATAGAATTATAGAATTATAGAATTATAGAATTATAGAATTATAGAATTATAGAATTATAGAATTAGAAGATACCACAAGGACCCGACATATAACAACAACAACAACAACAACAACAACAACAACAACAACAACACTTTATTTATATTCCGCCCTTCTCATCCCAAAGGGGACTCTGGACGGATCCCAAGTACACATAAATGGCAAACATTCAATGCCATTTGTACAGACAGTAAACAGACAGACAGAACAGAAGAAGGTGTTGTTTCGATGTCATGGACAGTTGGACTCAAGTCCACAGGGGGTGCTGTCATTCCATCCTCTATGACGAAGAGCCATCAGGACTTCCTCATTCCAGCATTTTCTGATCTTCTTTCTCTTTATGGCATTGTAAAACACCTCCCCCACTTTTAACAGTACCTAATTTCTCTAATTGCAGCTAAAACTGTTTTTGAATTGCTTAAGTAAACAGTGAGCAGGGCTGACAGTCGGCCGCTCATGCAGACCCTGGGCTTTGAACTTGCAGCCTTTCGGTTGATAGATCTTATAGTTGCTGATGAGTCACCTCTGGCTGAGAAAGGCGGTATACAAATGTGGTAAATAAATAAATGATTTACCAGCTGTGCTATACCTCCGGCTCTATGGCCATCCAGCCTGTGCTTAAAAACCTCTAGAGAAGGTTCTTGCACTTTATGTGTGATCAGCTATACTTTCAGTCTGCTTTTGTCTCTGCTGTTTCCACCCTACATTATTTGGTCAATGTAGATGTGCCCCCTGACTAGCATCTTCAACTGGTGGGAATTGTTACAGTTTGGGACTGATTCTATGCAAAACTTGCATGTAGTTATTTTGTTTGGGAAACAGAAATGTATGCATGGGACATTATATTTCTATGCAGTGATGTTTCCACACAGCCTCATAGTTTATCTTTCTGCAGGACCTGTAGAATCCTGTAGAATTATTGCAATTTAATGTATTGTCGAAGGCTTTCATGGCTGGAATCACTAGGTTCTTGTGGGTTTTTTCGGGCTATAGGGCCATGTTCTAGAGGCATTTCTCCTGACGTTTTGCCTGCATCTATGGCAAGCATCCTCAGAGGTAGTGAGGTCTGTTGGAATTAGGACAATGGGTTTATATATCTGTGGAATGCCTGGGGTGGGGCAAAGAGCTCTTCTCTGCTAGAGCTAGGTGTGAATGTTTCAACTGACCACCTTCATTAGCATTTGAAGGCCTGGCTGAGCCTGGGAAAATCTTTTGTTGAGAGGTGTTAAAAGATGTGCCTGGTTGTTTCCTCTCTGCTGTTTTGCTGTTGTAATTTTTGAGTTTTTTTAATATTGGTAGCCAGATTTTGTTCATTTTCATGGTCTCTTCCTTTCTGTTGAAATTGTCCACATGCTTGTGGATTTCAATGGCTTCTCTGTGTAGTCTGAGATGGTGGTTGTTGCTGTGGTCCAGCATTTCTGTGTTCTCAAATAATATGCTGTGTCCATTGTCCTAATTCCAACAGACCTCACTACCTCTGAGGATGCTTGCCATAAATACAGGTGAAACGTCAGGAGAAATGCCTCTAGAACATGGCCCTATAGCCCACAAGAACCTATTGCAATTCAATCCCACTTGAACTGCTATGTGTACATGCTTTGAAATCATGGGAATGGCAGTTTGGTATTTTTTTTTAAATCTTTTTTGCCAGAGAGTGCTGGTGCCTCACCAACTTACAAATCCCAGGAATCCATCTATATCCATATTTCCAGACATTGTGGAAAAATGTGCTGAGAAACCCTGATGGCAATTTCTGACTGGTGAGAAATATTCACAGTTCAAGATTGAATTTGCACAAAATTTGCATGTGATTGTTTTGTGCATGAAACACAATGTTATGAACAGGAAATGATATTTCTTTACAGTGATAATTCCACAAAGCCCCATCTTTGTGGATGTTATTTCTATGAGTGCATCCACATTGTGGATTAATGCAGTTTGACACCACTTGATCTGAGGTATTTGTTTGGTGAGGCACAAGCATTTAAAACTACAAATCCCAGGATTCCATAGCATTGAGCCATGGCAATACAAGGGGTGTTTAAATTAATTCTCAGTGCAGGTGTATCTTTGATAATGTCAACTTTCTCCTGGGGAATTCAGATGGGAGAAGGATGGGACTGAGGACAGGTTACACAATAAACACATCCCAGCCCACCAGTCCTTGCTGATACTTCCATTCCAAGACCAGTATTTGCAGCCTGGATCAGTTTCCTCACTGTGCTGTGTAAAGCCAACATTGCAAGTCACTCTAACCATAATCCAGCATGGCATCCCCACAAGGTCAAGAGAATCACACTGATTGAATTATCAGGGACAAGATTTTGACAGGAATCAGAAAATAAAGGCTGTTTCTAATGAACCAAGGCAGCTGGAATATACGTGGCTACTGGCTAGGGATGTGCTGAACCTTTTCATTTTTTACTGTTTATTCATTATTAGTCTGCTGTTTTTAGGCTGTTTTAATTTAGGTTTTAATAGTGTAATTGGTATAATTTGTATTTTAACATGTATAATTTATTGTGTTTTTGACTGAAATATTTCTCATTAAGTCATAAGCTGCCATGCATCCCAACTGTGGGAGAGAGGCAGGATAAAAATCAAATCAATCAATCAATCAATCAAAGAGCTAATTAGACTCCCCCCCCCCCCAATCAGTTGGAATCAGACTTTTTTCCCTTCAGAGTTTGTAAGAAAGCAAATTCCAGGACTTTCCTAGATAGATTTCCTTCCTTTAGGACAGGGCTTCTCAACCTGCGGGTCCCCAGATGTTTTGGCCTTCAACTCCCAGAAATCCTAACAGGTGTTAAACTGGTTGGGATTTCTGGGAGTTGTAGGCCAAAAACATCTGGGGACCCACAGGTTGAGAACCACTGCTTTAGGAAGTCTTGGCATTTTTTTTTTGTCGTGTCAGGAGCGACTTGAGAAACTGCAAGTAGCTTCTGGTGTGAGAGAATTGGCTGTCTGCAAGGACTTTGCTCAGAAGATGCCCAGATGATTTGATGTTTTTATCATCCTTGTGGGAGGCCTCTCTCATGTCCCCATATGAGGAGCTGGAGCTGATAGAGGGAGCTCATCCACCTCTCCCCAGAGTCGAACCTGCAACCTGTTGGTCTTCAGTCCTGCAGTACCATAATGCTTTTTTGAGCTCTGCCTCTTTGTGGCTGAAAAATCCCCCTAGGTTCCCTGTTAGGAAGGGTAGCTAATACTTCTGAGGACAGGATTAAAATCCAAAATTATCTTAACAAAATAGAGAGAGGGGCCGAAACTAACAAATTGTGTTTCAATATGAAGAAATATAAGGTATTATACTTAGGCAGGAAACATGAAATATACGGTGTAGAACGTGTGACACTGGCTTGGCAATAGTATGTGTGAAAGTGATCAAGTAGTCTTAGTAGATCACAAGTGAACATTTGATGCAAATGCTAAAAAAGCAAATGAATTTCTTGCTTGTATTAATAGAAGTATAGTATCTAGACTGAAGGGAGTCATAATCACTTTGGGTCCTGATAGGGAGAAAAGTGGGATATAAGTAACATATTATTATTATTGGGTTGTTGTAGGTTTTTTCGGGCTATATGGCCATGGTCTAGAGGCATTCTCTCCTGACGTTTTGCCTGCATCTATGGCAAGCATCCTCAGAGATAGTGAGGTCTGTTGGAACTAGGAAAAGGGGTTTATATATCTGTGGAATGACCAGGGTGGGACAAAGGACTCTTGTCTGCTAGCCTGAAGAAGAGAAGGCTGAGAGGAGATATGATAGCCATGTATAAATATGTGAGAGGAAGCCACAGGGAGGAGGGAGCAAGCTTGTTTTCTGCTTCATTGGAGACTCCTTAAGCCGCTCCTCATAGGGCTTTTCTCCAGACCCTTGATCATTTTAGTCGCCCTCCTCTGGACACATTCCAGCTTGTCAATATCTCTCTTGAATTGTGGTGCCCAGAATTGGACACAATATTCCAGATGTGGTCTAACCAAAGCGAAATAAAGGGGTAGCATGACTTCCCTAGATCTAGACACTATGCTCCTATTGATGCAGGCCAAAATCCAACCTTCATGGCACATAACAAAATAACATATATAAAAACAATATTTCACTTAATTATGTTTTGATTTCTGCAAATATGAGTCAATTCCAAGTAACATTTTCTTTGTAACTAGTTACTTGCCAGCTCGGATCATTCCTATGCAAGGCTAAAGCTACATATATATGCAGCATTGGGTTTTTCATTTTAGAAATCAATAAATACCCAATTCCTCCTCTATTTCCCAGACAGAGTGCTGACTACTTAAGAAATGCATGCCTTGAAAATAATGGAAGAGAGAGAGAGTTATACTTGAAAAACACTTTGGGAATGAAAAAAAGTATTTCAGCCTAAAATTGGTGTCATCTGCTATAAAGAGATTCTCATGCATTGCACTGTCAAGTTAGCAGCTCTTTCCCATCCCCTAGTTAACACTCCAGTATCCATTTGATTCCTTTTCATGCTCCCTCCTTTTTTAAAAAAAAATGCAAAAAATATATTACCTATGAAACTTGTTTTATTGGGTTCCCAGAATATGGTGTTGGATGTTAAAAATAAAATAAAATAAAATGATTAAGGCTTCACCCTTGCCTTTTATTGTATATTGAAAGGAAAACAATGTTACTGAAGAATAAACCACAACTAGCATAGCCCTTGGCCTGACATTTATTAGCTGAAGCTTACGTCTTGAACTTAACCCTAGGAGATGAAAGCTCCTCCACAGTCTGATCTGTAACAAGTGGAAGTGCTAATTCTCTCCCTGTCTTTGACATAATGGTGTCTTTAGCCATCAGACAAAAACCATTCAGCAGCTGGTCTGAAAGTCTTCGAATAAATTCAAGAAATGGCAAAAAGGGTGGCATTCTCATAGCTTTACTCAACTCCAGGCTAGGCATTTGATGAATGGAGCTTAAAGGTATTAGGAGTTAGATGACGCATTCCAGTGTGAGACCTACAGGTTGTCTCTTTTATAGTCTCTGTGCATCTAAGTACTTTAGAGCTTGAACTGTGAGTTGAGTTTATAAAAGAATAATCCTCAGCCACCAACTAAGCAAAATATGTTGTTTATCAATCATCATACAAGAGAAATCATAAGTAAAGTTGTGGTTGTTATTGTTGCTTTTCTGGTCCACATCCACAGGAATTAGATAAACATCCTCAAAAGGAATGGTAACTCCCTGGACAAAGATTTTACTCTGGATTTCAGCCTGAACTCTGAAGAAGATATGAAAATGGTTGAACCTGTGTTGGGGATATTGTTCAGCACCTTGAATATTCCCTTTAAAGTGTTGTCCCAAGCATTGCCTGGATTCACTGGTCCATTGACCTACAAGTCAACAGCTACTACTGATGAAATCTGGAGCTTTTCTGGAGTTCATCCCTACTGTAGTACTTTCTGTCTTGAATTACATGCATGCAGAATCACTACTACAGTGTGTTGTCCAAGCTGGGATCCAATATGCTTTCATGAACTCATAGTAATTCCACCAGATTGATCAATACTCTCTACTTCTGGTGCCTTCTACTTCAATACTATAAACATGCATGTTAGAATCTTTTTCTGGAGGGTTGGGAGATCCCCCAGAGCACCCGCCTCCCAAAGTCATGGAAATCACAAAAAATGCACTTGGAGACCACACATGGTCTTGAGATATAAAAGAAGATGCAGCTTAATAAATTTTCCTTATGAGAGAGATATTGACAAGCTGGAATGTGTTCAGAGGAGGGCGACTAAAATAATCAAGGGTCTGGAGAACAAGCCCTATGAGGAGCGGCTTAAGGAGCTGGACATGTTTAGCCTGAAGAAGAGAAGGCTGAGAGGAGATATGATAGCCATGTATAAATATGTGAGAGGAAGCCACGGGGAGGAGGGAGCAAGCTTGTTTTCTGCTTCCCTGGAGACTAGGACACGAAACAATGGCTTCAAACTACAAGAAAGGAGATTCCATCTGAACATGAAGAAGAACTTCCTGACTGTGAGAGCCGTTCAGCAGTGGAACTCTCTGCCCCGGAGTGTTGTGGAGGCTCCTTCTTTGGAAGCTTTTAAACAGAGGCTGGATAACCATCTGTCAGGGGTGATTTGAATGCAACATTCCTGCTTCTTGGCAGGGGGTTGGACTGGATGGCCCATGAGGTCTCTTCCAATTTTTTGATTCTATGATTCTATGATTCTATGAGTCCTGATCTTTTAAATCTCCCAACCCTAATTTGTCCTAAAGCTTAAGAAAGAGAGTTATATTTTAGGGACATCAAATAGACCTTTATTTAGAAAAAAGTTCAATTGAAAGAGGATATGAATTTTCCCAGGCAGAACCAGATTTTTTTAAAATAATAATAATCATAGAATAATAGAATAAGAGTTTGAAGAGACCACATGGGCCATCTAGTCCAATTCCCTGACATGCAGGAAGAGCACAATGAAAGCATCCCCAAAAAATATCCATCCAGCCTCTGTTTGAAAGCTTCCAAGGAAGGAGCTTCAACCACACTCCGAGGCAGAAATTTCTGCTGCTGAACAGCTTGTGCGGTCAGGAAGTTCTTCCTAATGTTCAGATGGATTCTCCTTTTCTGTAATTTGAACCCATTGCTCGGAGTCCTAGTCTCTAGGGCAATCGAAAACAAGCCTGCTTCCTCTTCCTAATGACTTCCTTTCACATATTTATACATTGCTATTATTTCTCCTCTCAACAGACCCAGCTCTTTAAGATGTTCTTCATAGGACATGATCTCCAGACCTTTGATCATTTTAGTCATTCTAAGATGAAAAAAGGTAGCCATTCCTGAGTTACGAACCCCAAACAGATCACAGGTACTATAAGAATTTCAGAGCCAAAGTGAAAGATGAAGAAACATGATTAAAACTGCTCATCTTCTTTCCAACCTGCCCCCTAACATCTTCCTTCTCCCTGCAACACACACATTTTGGGTATATGGGACTTTGCGGCAGTAACATAAGTACTTCAGCCCAGTTGGATGCCATTATGTGATTTCCGAGCAACACTCCAAAAATGTGTAGTGATTACCTTTTAGGAGTCATGCTAGCAAAGCACTATATTTAAACTAGGCACATAAGAGACACCTGCTGTTCAGGTGAGAACATTAGAAAGACTCTCTAGATGCACAGGCGCTCACCGGCACGCAATTAACCAGCTTCAGAGAATGCTGAATCACATCCCTCGACAGCACCCACCTTTCAAAAGCACCGGAGACGGGGGGGAGAGCGAGCTGAGAGAGAAGGGTGGGGAGAGAAACTCATTGTAATCTCTTAGAACCAGGTGTTTTTCTCATAACATAAACAGTTCAGCCGACAATTTTCCACACTGGAAAATTTCGAGATTGCTTATTGCAAAAGGTGTGATGAACAAATCGGAGAGAAGAACAGACAGGCAGGACATAGTTGGGATCGTATTTCCATAAATCTCGTCGGCTGAGTCTTGATATCCTTTTTTAAAAAGTGAGAGAAAGAAAGAGAAAACTACTCCCCAAGATTATTGTTTATTCTGAATTACTGGGTGAAATATAACCCGCTTCACCCCGTCCTACAACAGTGGGCTCTTTTCCTAGACTTTGGATAAGGCCTTCATTCTTTATCATTTCTAGATTCGTCACTGAAATGGCTTTTGGTTGTTGTTGTTTTTCTTCACATGTATCTAAATGTAGTTGCAAGTTCCAGCTGCAATGGCAAACCATTTAAACCAATGGAAATGAGAAAAAGTTTTGACTTACCTGCTGGGATGAGCAGGCCACTGTTTTCTAATTGCTTTTTAATATCCTCGGAGTAGTCCTTCCGCTTCATCAGCTAAGATGCAACCTGAGCACTGCCACATGCACCATGGAGGACCTTCTTATAGCAACACCAAATGGCCAGCTACTGGTCAAAGGACATTTAAGAAAATGCCAAGTTTGCAAACTTAGTGCTTTTTTTTAATGCAGTACAATTGTTTGGTTCGCTCCTGACACAATTAAAAAAATCAGCTAAGATGCTTATGAGTATTATATGATAACACATACTATACAACTTGCTCAGAAAGTTTCACAAGCTAGTGACACTTTGCTTTTAGCCTGTCTTTAACCTGAGTCTGTATTACGTCTTATATTGATGTCAATTTGCAGTCCAAAATGGGTACAGCACATACACAATTTTATCACCTGTAACAAGCCTAAACTATACCTAGTTAAAAAAAATCATTGTTATGCCGTTTCCAGCTTATGGCAACTCCAACGCAATCCTGTCTTAGGTCCCATCTACCCAGCCATATATTTGAGTTTGAATGGATTTATATTTTCAGTGTAGACTCATATAATGCAGATTGAACCTGTTCAGGCTTTAAGATCTGTTGGGAAGGCCTTTAGCTCCTACCTCTGCCACAAGCATGGCTGGTGGAGACAAGAGAGAGGGCCTTCTTGGTGGTGCCCCCCCCCCAACTCCGGAACTCTCTCTCCAGGGAGATTAGACTATAGCACCTACCCTGTCCACCTTCTGTAAACACCTGAAAACTTTGATTAATTGGTTCATCTATTGACAACCCCCTCCTCCAGCCCTAACATTGTCTGGCTCTGAACACTTTATTACCATCCCTGCCCGTACCACTGTACTGAATTAGTTCTCAACCGGCTCTTCTATATCTGAACATGCCCACTGCTCTTAACTTCTGATTGATGCTTATTGATGTCCTTGTGTTTTTATGATGCCTGTTGCTCAGTTTTATTGTTTTAATATTGAAATGTATTTATTTTAAATATGTTATTTCTTATTTCTGTTTTTGCTGGGCCTGGTCTCCATGTAAGTCACCCCAAGTCCTTTCGAGGAGATTGGTGCAGGATAGAAGAATAAAGTTGTTGTTGTTGTTGTTGTTGTTGTTGTTGTTGTCTTAAACACAACAATATGAGTCCATGGCAGACAAGATCACTCTGGGCTGTTGTATTGGATCACACGTCAAACATTTCCCAAGTCTCTAGGACTATGCGGGAATAATGCGTGCAGATCCCAGTAAGGTGGCATTTTGCAACTGGCAAATGGTAATTTTGTCTGTGCTGATTGTTTTGAAGTGCAGGCCAAGGTCTTTAGGCACTGCACCCAGTGTGCCGATCACCACTGGGATCACTTTTACTGGTTTGTCCCAGAATCTTTGCAGTTCAATCTTTAAATCATGTCAGCTTTTCCAGTTGTTTCTCTTCTATCCTGCTGTCACCTGGGATTGCAACATCAACGATCCATACTTTGTTTTTTAGAACAATCATGAGGTCAGGAGTCCTGTGCTCCAAAACTCTGTCAGTCTGAATTCGGAAGTCCCAGAATAGTTTGACGTGTATTATTATTATTATTATTATTATTATTATTATTATTATTTTATTGACACAAAGCACAGTATGTCACAGCCAACGAGATCTGTATGCTGGATTTCGTATCACAAAATCACAAGTCGAACACTTCCCAAGTGTCTAGGACTGTGTGATGTATTTTCGAATGACGTGCACAGATCCAAGTAAGGTGGCCTTTGGCAGTTGACAGATCGTGATTTTGTCAGTGTTTATTGTTTCCAAATGCCGTCTGACATTTTTTGGCCCGGCACCACTGGGACCACCTGTACTGGTTTATGCCAGAGTCTTTGCAGTTCAATTTTGAGGTCTTGATAGTGGCTGAGTTTTTCCTGTTGTTTTTCCTCAATGTGACTGTCACCTGGTATGGCGACATCAATAATCCTGACTATTTTTCTTTTCCACAATCGTGATGCCTGCTGTATTGTGTTCCAAAACTTTGTCAGTCTGGATTCGAAAGTCCCACAGTATTTTTGCATGTTCATTTTCCATGACTTTTGCAGGTTTATGATCCCACCAATTCTTTACTGCTGACAAGTGGTACTTGTGACATAAGTTCCAATGAATCATCTTGGCCGCAGAGTTGTGTCTTTGTTTGTAGTTCGTCTGTGCGATTTTCTTGCAACAGCTGAGGAGATGGTCCATGGTTTCATCAGCTTCCTTGCATAGTCTGCATTTTGGGTCATCTGTTGATTTTTCAATCCTGGCCTTAATTACATTGGTTCTGATGGCTTGCTCCTGGGCTGCAAGGATCAGGCCTTCTGTCTCCTTCTTCAGTGTCCCATCATCATCATCATCATCATCATCATCATCATCATCATCATCATATTGAACTGCATTGAACACTATCATTTAATGATTAATCCAATTCAAAGTAGTAAATTTGAATTCTGAAACTGTATTATGTGGCAGTGTAGATGGTTATTGTTGTTTTGCAATATCTAAGAGCTGTTGGTTATTGTTGTTTTGCAATATCTCTTCAGTGGGAATGTGCTTTTGCCTTCCTCTGAAAGAAGTAGGGCTTAGGAAAAAATGGCACAATTTCCTATCCTTCCAACTAAGAAAAGGATTACTCAAATGGCAAGAGGTCTCGAAGCCAAGCTCTATGAAGGGTGGCTTCATATGTTTAGCATGAGAGTCAAGTGTAAATATTTGAAAGAAGGTTGCACTGAGGAAGGAGTACACTTGTTTTCTGCTGCGCTATAGACTAAGAAACAGAGGCATTGATTCAAACAACAGGAAAGAGATTTTCCATCTAAACATTTGGAATAGCTTCCTGATGGAAACAGCTTTTTGATAGAGGAACATGCAATCTTGTAGTATGGTGGAGTCTCCTGCTCTGGAGGTTTTTAAACACAGACTGGATGGCCATCTGTTGGGAGTGTTTCCATTATGAATTCCCCCACAGCAGAAGGGAGTTGGACTGGATGACCCTTGAGGTCTCTTTCAACTATCATTTTAATATATTCAGTTTTGTAAGGAAAAAATAAAATACCCTGTACAGCCAGAATACTATAGCCAGTATCAGAAAATAGAAGGCACTATTGTTTCCTGGTGTTGCTCTCAGGGGGAAAAATACAACAACAAGGATTCTCTTTGGTGGTAATGCAGATTATTTGGAACTTTGGCAGTTGCTAATAACTTCATAGATCAATGTACAGTTTAATTGATGGAACAGATGGAAGATACAGACTCTGCTGCATTAAAGACTTATACTTAATGCATTGGAATAACTGTGCCTCTTGTTTTGAAATGCGCTCTTTCCAGACTGCTAAATAGAAAAGCCCAATTGTTTGGCATGCAATGACTCTTGCATTTCCCTAATTGTTCTCAATACAATTTGGAATAATTGATATCTGTCATTCTTTTGTTAGAATCACTTCCACTGACAAATAAATGGGTAAAGGGGAAGCTAATAAAAAGAGAGTGAGATTGTAGCAAAGGCAGATACTTTGGTACCCAAGGTTTTGAACCTGCTAATATATCCAGGAGTACTATTAATTATTCTTTCTTTCTCTCTACTATCTAACTAACTACCTAGTTAATATCTATCTATCTATCCAGCTCTCTTTTCTGAGAGAGAAGGAGAAAAAAAAAGAAAGAAAGAGAAAGAGATTTAGCCTGTCTTTTGACCATAGCTTTCCAAACATGGTATACCATAGTACTTTTATACATACAAGGAAATATAACATTTTTCCAGGCTTCAAATCTAGCCATTCTAGCTTTCCTAGAAAGGGAATTCCAGGGCCTAGGAGTAGCCAACAAGAAGACCCTGTCCTATGTCCTCCGCAGATATTATTAAGAAAATGGTGGGTATGTGAGTAAGTTGCCCCCTTAAGACCTTAATGCTGAGCAGATTTTTTATGGGGAGACACAGTCCATCAGATAGCCTAGACTGAAGCAATGTTTAAGATCCTGGTGTATTACCCCTCTGCTCTTAGAAATTGGTAGATTACTAAAAAAAAGACAGTAAGAGCCAGCATGATGTAGGTGGTTAGAACATTGAACTATAAGCCTGGAGACCAGAGTTTATTTATTTATTTATTATTTGCAGTATTTATATTCCGCCCTTCTCACCCCGCAAGGGACTCAGGGCGAATTACAATGTACACATACATGGCAAACATTCAATGCCATAGACACACAACACATATAGACAGATAGTCAGAGGCTATTTAACATTCCAATTTTCTGGCCACCGGGGGAGCTGTCGCTTCACCATCCATCTGCGACACTAATGAAGTACTTTCTGCATTCTCCATGTGCTTTTGCTGGAGATTTTTTATGGCCTCGTAAATTTGTTAAATTAACCACCCCACACATAGGTTGTACCTAAATTTCCTACTTGACAGATGCAACTGTCTTTTGGGTTGCAAAAGTCAACAACAAGCTACACAAATTGGCCAAAAGCTCACTCCGACCTGGGCTGGCTTCGAACTCATGACCTTTTGGTCAGTAGTAATCGTAATGCAGCTGACACCCAGCCAGCTGTGCCACAGTCCCGGATCAAATCCTTGTTCAGCCATGGAAACCAAGTAGATGACTGAGGGCAAATCATATTATCTCAGGATCAGGAAACGTCAACAGCAAACATTATTATGCAAAGAAAAACCTATGACGGGTTCACCTTGCAATCGCCATAAGTGGGAAATGACTTGATGAAACATACAAATGAGAAAAAGGTTTGATACCTCTTCCTTTCTGCAGAAATTTGGAAACTGTCATTGATTGTAGTACTTAGAATTGCTGGCTAGGCAACAGACCACACCAACCTGCCCACCCATTATGTGCAATGACTATTGGAATGGATCAGGCTTTGACTTTGGATAACGTGGTTAACAGTGAGGGCATTGTTTTATATTGTCGAAGGCTTCCATGGCCGGAATCACTGGGTTGTCGTAGGTTTTTTCAGGCTATATGGCCATGGTCTAGAGGCATTCTCTCCTGACGTTTCACCTGCACCTATGGCAAGCATCCTCAGGATGCTTGCCATAGATGCAGGCGAAACGTCAGGAGACAATGTCTCTAGACCATGGCCATATAGCCCGAAAAAAACTACAACAACCCATTGTTTTATATGTTTAAATGTTTTAATGTTTTTCATAATTCTATTTAAATGTTTATTTTAACTGTACATTGTTTGAAGGCATCGAATAATTGCCTAAGTGTAAGCTGCCTTGAGCCCCTCCAGGGTGGAGAAAGGCAGGGTAGAAATGTTGTAAATAAATAAACAAATAGCAAAGAATTCTTGATACTTCGTGAAACTACAAATACCAGGTTCCTGGAGCATAGCACCATGACTAGCATCAGACTTTTTAGTGTTGAGTCCACTTCTCAAAATAAGTATTTGGACTGTCTCCACATAAAAACATGTCAGATCCCTGGAAGCGCCTATGACACCCTACATCCCACCTTGGAGTCTAAGATCTTCTGGGGAGGCCCTGCTCTCGACCCCGCCTCTATCACAAGTGAGATTGGCGGCGGCGAGGGGCAGGGCCTTCTCAGTGGTGGCCCCTCACCTGTGGAATTCACTCCCCGGGGAAATTAGATCAGCGACATCCCTCCTTTCCTTTAGGAAAAAATTGAAAACTTGGATTTGGGACCAGGCATTTGGACATTCTGGCAGCTAAAGAAAGGACTTGACGATGGACAGGAATTGACTAAACGGAATGGAACTATGGAACTCTGAACGCTGAACATGAGATTAGTTTTACTGATTGTGTTATGTATTTTAATTATTTTAACTTGCTAATTGTTTTAACTGCTGTTTTGTATGTATGTATTAGGGCTGGGCAACCATGGAAAAATTTGTTTCTAAACTCGATTCGTTTTTTGGGGGTTTTTGCGTTTCGTTTTTTTAAAGAATTCCGAAATTTTCTTTAAAAAGTTCGATATTTACGAAATTTCAGAAATTACGAAACAATTTCGAAGCAATAATGAATCGATTCGTTAATGGCGGATGCGATTGCGCAATACGCGAAAAAACCCTCCAAATGGGACAGGGGGAACTTCTGAAGCTTCTCTCTCCCTCTGTTGTTGACTGTTGGTGTGATAATTTATTTTTTTATCACTGATAAAACAAACAACAACTATAAAACTTGCACCAGACATACAGAAATAATAATGAAATAATAACGAAACGATTTCAAAACAATTACAAAACAATTACGAAACAATACGAAATAAAATTTTAAAAATTCGTTTTGATTTTTAGTTGCTCCTGAATGGTTCAATATCGGATCGTAAGCTACTTTAAATACGAATTATTAACGAATTACGAAATTAATGAACGAAACCGCCCAGCCCTAGTATGTAATCATGCCTTTTTGTAAGCCGCCCTGAGTCCCCCCCCCCGGGGGGGGGGGTTGAGAAGGGCGGGGTAGAAGTACCAGAAATAAATAATGTATTGGTGTGCCAATTCTGTAAAGATTTATTCTGTTTTAGGTTAGTTCATTGAGAATGATGTTCCAGGGCAAGGTTCACAATTTGGGGGGGGGGGGTGTTGGGGGAGTGTCCTTGTAATTTGAAGTCATAATAATATTAAATCTCTAGGGTCCTCTCTAACAGAACTTCGTTTCCCAGGATTCTTCTAAAACAGGAAATAGATCTATTTAGCTAGTTTAATTTGATCAGGCAGTAGTGCCCTGTCTTGACTTTGGATTTTAATCAAAAGCAAAATTTATCAGTGACCCAAGGAAAAAAAAGAGGTGTACAAAAAGAAACAAAGCAGTGGTAGTAAACACCCCATTGACTTGATGTGTTTGTAGCAAAGGTTAAAACTGTTGAGTTGCTTTTCCCTCCCCCTCCCTTCCTTTTCTGAGAAATCCGCCCCACTGCCTGCAAAGCTTCGGAAGAAGCCGCCTGAGAATGATGTGAGAGATCTCTAATACAAATTTTATTTTTATGTGATACTATTCAAATGCCGCTGTACAACATGAACTACCTGAACCAAATCAAATCCCCAGGTCAATCCCTTCTTCCGAATGCTCCTTAGATAACACAGTCTTGTTCTGTGAATCTGTTCAATATATTAAAGTTGATTCACTCGGACAGTGTGTAAGATATAATACATTAATCTGGGCCATTTCAATTTCTGAGCCTGGGACTATAAAACCGGTGCGCTGCATATCTAATTTTTCCTTCTTCTTCTTCGTCGTCGTCGTCTTCTTTTTTGAATACTTGATTTATGCATCAGTCTCATACGGAGTGTCGATGGCACGGCGGACGCGGCGGCTGCATTAACAACGGGCTGCATCAGCACTCAAATCTTATCTTGTTAAATCAGACAAATGTAGCTCAATGAAAAGGAAGGAATAAAGGCCTAGGATGGTTGAAAGGAGTGAATTTTAATCCTGTTTGTTAGGGGAGTTGCGCGGCGTGGGTTGAATCGCCAAAGACTCCCCGGCCCACCTGACAGGGGAGCACAAAAATCATTGCTACAAACATACGCATGTATGCACAGGGACCCACACATGCAAATGGGCATGCAGTATACATGCACTTCCATGGTTTGCATAGCCATCTTCCCATCCCAACTCCTGATTTACTGTGAGTTTTTTTCTATTCATGCTTTGGAGGGGTAACTCTACCTTTAGCTATGCTGTTATATCTCAAGCCCTATGAGAAGTTTTCCACCCATTACTTTTGTAGAATTTTTAAAACAATATTCTCCATTGTAAATTTTTGATATATATTATCATTCCCTACAATATATTTTAAGCTGTTTGATTTGAGACTCAGAATGAATAGACTCTCTTGGCTCAACTTCATTCTTGTTGAGAAATTTGGTTATCTTTTGGGAACTTTGACTCAAGGTATGCAAAGGGTCAGGCCCGTAGCCAGGATTTCGTTTCGGGAAGGGGGCTGGATTTTTTTTCAGGGGGGGTTTCGGGGGGGGGGGCTGAGTTTTGGGGGGGCTGAGTCTGAGTGAAAGAGGGTCTAGCCTAGCAAACCTTTTGTATCATTACCCCAATACCCCCATGCATATGGGATATATTGAGTATGGTGATCAGATCATGATATAAATAAACATAACAGTTTAAATAATGCACCAGTAAGGCCTTCTCGCAAACCACCATGAGAATTTTGGGGGGGGGGGGCTGAAGCCCCTCAAGCCCCCCCCCCCCCCCCAGCTACATGCCTGCAAAGGGTTAGAGTCAACATTTTAGACAGATAGAGGATGACTAGGATAAAAATGCATGTAATCAAAACCAGCCAAACCCATTTGGTGTCAGGTTTATATTATGATTTCAGTATATTTAACTGTTTTTAATAAGTTTTTTTAAAATGTTGTTTAATGTGTTTTTTAACTTTTTGTAAATTAATGATTAATTTAATCTTTGTAAAGTCATTGAAAAGGTTCTGTCCCATGTAGGCATGTACACCAAATTCATTCCTACCATTTCTACCGTTTCTTTCATGTCTCCCATTTATTTGGAAGCATGAAATGGGAAGCCCCAGCACATTAAAATCTGCTCAGTGCAAAAGCCCGCTTTTGTGTGCATGTGAAGTTACCTCTTTGCCTTGGAAAGAAAGTGTGTGTGTGTGGCAGGGAATGCAGGCAGGCAGGCCTGGAGCTCAGCTGCAGGCGTGCTCTGGGCCTGCCTGCATGCCCCCTCCACACACACACACACACACACACACGGAGAGTGTAGTGGGTTGTGCAGGAAGGCCCAGAGCACACCTGCAGCTGAGTACCTCTTATTCTAGAGTAAGAGGTGTTTGGCTCAAGGCACTGGCAGGCACTCGCACTTTCCAGGCTTGCCTGCATGCCCTGCCGCACACACACTCTATTTCCAAGGAGAGTGCATGTGACCTTGTATTCTAGAGTAAGAGGTGCTCAGCTCTTACACTGACAGTGGCTGCCAGTGCCTTCAGCTGAGCACTTCCTTCTCTAGAGTAAGAGGTGCTCGGCTGAAGGCACTGGCAGGCACTCGCGCTTTCCAGGCTTGCCTGCATGCCCTGCCGCACACACACTCTATTTCCAAGGAGAGTGCATGTGACCTTGTATTCTAGAGTAAGAGGTGCTCAGCTCTTACACTGACAGTGGCTGCCAGTGCCTTCAGCTGAGCACTTCCTTCTCTAGAGTAAGAGGTGCTCGGCTGAAGGCACTGGCAGGCACTCGCGCTTTCCAGGCTTGCCTGCATGCCCTGCTGCACACACACTCTATTTCCAAGGAGAGTGCGTGTGTGACAGAGTATGCAGGCAGGCCAAGAAAGCACACACACCTGCTAGTACCTACAGCCAAACACCTCTTGCTCTAGAGTAGAAACAGCAGGTGCCAGGTAAGAAGAATGCACACCAGGAAGAGGAGCCAGTGTGTGGGAACCCCGCCCCGCCCCCCCAACATAACGGTCTGATTTTTGGGCCCCAAAATGAAAGAACCAAAAAAACCCTCTCGATTTCGGGAGGCTTACAAAAAATGGATCTGGTTCTCCAATGAAAGCCAGGACATGAAATGGGGCAAGGTTTACCTTGAATGCTCATGTCTAGTCTCATGACCTCATGAAATAAGTATATGAGTGTGGTGGGCCTGAGAGAAAGCCTTATCCTAAAGATATTGAAACTTGGGTGTCTTATACAAAGTATTGTAAATAAACCCTTTTTCAGAATATTTCTCATAAACAAGCACAGACGTTTCCAAGGGTGCATCTAAACTGGTTGAACAGCCATGGCTCAATGTTATGGAATCGTGGGAGTTATAGTTTGATGAGGCATCAGCACTCTTTGATTTGTTGTTCATTCGTTCAGTCGTCTCCGACTCTTCGAGACCTCATGGACCAGCCCACACCAGAGCTCCCTGTCGGCCGTCACCACCCCCAGCTCCTTCAAGGTCAGTCCAGTCACTTCAAGGATGCCATCCATCCATCTTGCCCTTGGTCAGCCTCTCTTCCTTTTACCTTCCACTTTCCCCAGCATAATTGTCTTCTCTAGGCTTTGCTGTCTCCTCATGATGTGGCCAAAGTACTTCAACTTTGTCTCTAGTATCCTTCCCTCCAATGAGCAGTCGGGCTTTATTTCCTGGAGGATGGACTGGTTGGATCTTCTCGCAGTCCAAGGCACTCTCAGCACTTTCCTCCAACACCACAGCTCAAAAGCATCTATCTTCCTTCACTCTTTGATAAAGAAGGCTAAAAGTCCTTTTAAAATTGCAACTCCTACAATTCCATAGCATTTAAAGTGGCATCAAAGCGTGTTACTTCTACAGTATAGATGCACCCTAGGACATGATTGTACAGTATACATTAATTCTCAACTTCTGATCTTCAGTATAAATTCCCTGTGCGAACACCCACCATACACAAACACATACTTTCTCTGTTATAAATTACTGTAGTTCAAACTTTGCAAATCTCATGTCACTGTAAAGACCTTGTGTTTATTCGCTAATAAAAAGGTATCTGAAAATAGGGGAAACCTAAGTGAAAGGAGATTCAAACTAACAATGCAAGTAGCTATTAAAACCAAACACTGCCAAGTAGAACAATTATGTAAGGAGCCAAGTTGGAGCTGGAATGACTTAATTGGCTCAAAGATTCTCTTTGGCGCTCAATGCCGTTCCAGGAACATATTATTTAAGCATAAGTCTGTGTAGCTTTTTGTTGGTTGTTATCCTTTTCCGTGGCAGTTAATTACAGAAGGAAAATAACGCTGCCATCCGGTCTTCTCCTGCCCGCAACCTCTCCTGTGCATGCTAGATCCACAAGGTCAACGTCCTCTGTTTAGGAAGTGATTATTGGTGGCTGCAGGAATCATTGTGATGTCTCAAGGAAAGGATTGGGGTTGATTACTATTAATGAGAGAAATGCAGTTCAGGGGTCCAATACGATTTTGTGTGCAAGAGTGAACTTTTAACAATATTTTCTAGTTCTTACATTTGTTTCATCATTTCCTTATAAGTTAGGTCATATTGTAAGCAGGAGAATATCGTTTGAATGAACATACTGAGCTATTTATTCAAAGTAAACACAGCAGGGAAAAGTGAGGTTCATGGGCTACCTTTGGCCCCTGAGATACTTTTGCATCCTCAAAGATGCATGGAGACCTTCAAAGCCCTCCTCTATTTAACATTTTGAAAGAGTCAGTTTTTGTGTAATTTTTTTGTATAATTTCTGGTACTCTTAGAATGCATGGATTTGTTTGATGTGTGGGTCATAGATCCAATAATTAATCCCTGACTTCCACATATTTATTTATTTATTTATTTATTACTGGTGCTTTTACCCCGCCCTTCTCAACCCCCGGAGGGGGACTCAGGGCGGCTTACAAAAAAGGCAGAATTCGATGCCTATACATAATAATACATAGTATACAAAAATATAAAAGAACGATATACAAAATGTAATTAAAACGATTATCACAATAAAACATCAGCACTGGTACCTAAGACATTGTATAAACATCATATAAAAACATCATATAAAGTCATTCTTATAATCAGCGTTTCGTTTCCAGAGTTCCACATAACCAATCCGTTAGTCATTTCCTAGCCATCAATGGAGTTCTTCTTTATTTACCCGCTTGTCCAAATGCCTGGTCCCAGATCCATGTTTTTAGTTTTTTCCTGAAAGAAAGGAGCGTAGTTGCAGATCTGATTTCCCCGGGGAGAGAATTCCATAGGCGGGGGGCCACCACCGAGAAGGCCCTGCTCCCCGTCCCCGCCAATCTCACCTGTGATACTGGCGGGGTCGAGAGCAGGACCTCCCCAGAAGATCTTAGGCTCCGGGGTGGGATGTAGAGGGAGATCCGTTCGGACAGATATACTGGGCCGGAAGCGTATAGGGTTTTATAGGTCAAAACCAGCACCTTGAATTGTGCTCGGAACTGGATTGGCAGCCAGTGGAGCTGACATAACAGGGGGGTGGTATGCTCCCTGTATGACGCCCCGGTGAGCAATCTGGCTGCCTCTCGCTGGACTAGTTGGAGTTTCCGAGCAGTCTTCAAAGGCAACCCCACGTAGAGTGCGTTGCAGTAATCTAATCGGGATGTAATTTACCGTATTTCTTTGTTTCTAAAATACCATCAATTGTAAGATGCACACTAATTTTAGTACCACCAAAAGAAAAAAAAAGTATAAGTTATATATACAAAAGAGCTCCTGTTTTTAGAGATGCTTCTATTGGGGGCGGGGGGAAGAGTACATCTTAGAATTGAAGAAATATAGTACTTTCCCTAAATCTACATTGAAGAACTGGTGATTTTATATGGGTTTCTCCTGTCTCTTTCTCTATTATTACGCTGGCCAACACACATTTTGGTGCCTCAGTTGTTAGCCCCTTCTCTGGGTTTATTTGACCCCAAAATGGCACCAAATTCCCCCAATTAGCTCTAGTTTTTTGAGATACAGAACATATGTCATCTACTAGTTACCATCTGCTTGCCTATAGAAAACTAAGAGTGTGCAAAATTTCATTGGTTGATTCAGATTTCAGATAATTTCGGAATTCCAGAAAGTGGACTGGGAATTACCCCTTTGTAGCCTTCCCAGAACAAAAATGGATGGCTTAATCTTTCAGCTAAAATATTTGGGAAAATTTAATTGATTCAGACTTACATTTCACATTAGTATTCTGTTTGTTTGTTTGTTTTTTATTTTGAAAACACAAGCCATAATCTCTCCATGGTGGGGGTGATGGGGCTGAGTGGTGAGTGCAGTCACACTTGCTATATCACATTCCTCAGGCAATCAGAGGCCTTGTTCTGTCCATTCTCCTCCCCTCTTGTGGCATGCATTGGTTTGTACTTCAAATGCCAGAATCCCCTTGTGGTTTTAAAAAAATGTTATTGGTAAAAACTTTAAACATTTTCCAAAAATCAGTGGATTAATGAAATGATTTTACCCTTGGCAGGTTTACAGTCATAAATGTAGAATCATAGAATCCTAGAGTTGGAAGAGACCTCATGGGCCATCCAGTCCAACCCCATTCTGCCAAGAAGCAGGAATATTGCATTCAAATCACCCCTGACAGATGTATCCTACAAGTGTAGTATGTTTCATCCTGATAGCCATAAAATGATGGAGAAATGACTCCCCCCCCCCGCCGCAATGTTCCTAAACGCAGCGAATTGCATAACATTTCTCAACCAATCTTATTTATTTATTTATTTTGAACATTTTTACCCCACCCTTCTCAACCCCTGAGGGGACTCAGGGTGGCTTAAAATTGGCAATAATTCAATGCCGCATCATAAAATACAGAATAACAAATACAACAATTGAACATGAACATTAATAAATAAAGATTAAAACAGTATACTTGCACTCTGATTAGCTATTGCCCGTCTGGTGGCTGTTTAGCTAGCTGACTACTAATGATTAATCTGCTTAACTTATCCAAATCCTCTTCTATGCCATAGTCAAACATTATCAATTGTCCTTTAACCTGATTACCCGAAGGCCTGGTCCCACAACCATGTTTTAACCTTTTTTCTAAAGGTGAGGAGGGATGCCGATGACCTAATTTCCCTGGGGAGCAAATTCCACAGGTGGGGGGCCACCACCGAGGAGGCCCTGTCCCTCGTCCCCTCCAAGTGTGTTTGAGACAAAGGCGGGGGACCAAGAGCAGCCCCCCCCCCCCTCCAGAAGATCTTAAGCTCCAAGGTGGGAAGTAGAAGGAGATACGTTCGGACAGGTACGCTGGAAACAGAGTGAGGGGGCACCTGAAATTTGAAATGAAAAAATAACAGATTTCTGCCATTTCACACATTCCTTTTGTTTGATAGTAATGTCTCTTATTATTCTCTTTGCCTAACTTCAATTTCCTATTTTTTCATTGTGTGGTATTTGAAGCCTACATCTATTGGCTTTACTTTTATATGTTCGATTTCTGGTAGATGTTTTTGTTATCACTCTGGGAACCTGAATTGAGAAGCAAAGGGAAAAATAAAAATTAAATAAAACATGAGCATGCGGAAGTAACCAAAAAATTATCAGGATTCTTAAGATTTTTTCAAAAACCAATTTATTAGATGACAGTCCAACCAACAACAAAACAAAACACTCTAAACCTCTATGTACAATTACAACTGTGAGCCAAATAAAGCCATGAAATAAAAAATGAAGGCAAATCAAACATATTAAATGACAGTGAAATTAATCAGGTGTTTGCTGGTGGGCAAAACAATTGACATGTCATTCCAAAGTCAATGTCTCATAACTGGATGATAAAATCCAAAATGCCATCTGCCTCAAAGCATGGGCAGAGGCTGGCAGCCACCTCTTGGAAGTGCTTTGATTGTGTGTTCCTGCAAGGCAGAATGGGGTTAGAATGGATGACCTTTAGGGTCTTTTCCCTCTCTAGAGTTCTATGACACTTTAACAGATGCTGATTATAATAGGTGTATTTCAAGACCTTACATGTTTGAGAATACGTATGTTATTGTTAATGGTTTTCTGAATAGCCAGGATGAGCAACATTTTGCTACTCTAACTATTTGCTGCATTTACATTCTAATCCGAACTCTGTTGATATCACATTCCAGCCTCACTTTACTGCTGATATATCTCAAACTCTAACCCAATGTTTCTTCAGTTGTCTGATGTGATAGACTGGCAGATCTTTTCTTCCAGTGTTGGACTGGATAGCACCTATGGTCTCCTCCAACTCTGTGATCCTATGATCCAGAAGAGTCTTTATCTATACACAAGTAATAATGCTGTGTCCTCAGCTCAAATAATAAGCCCAAGGGCTTTACATTATGGAGACCTTTTATGCTCTAGATCAGTGGTTCTCAAGCTGTGGGTCCCCGGGTGTTTTGGCCTACAACTCCCAGAAATTCCAGCCAGTTTACCAGCTGTTAGGATTTCTGGGAGTTGAAGGCCAAAATATCTGGGGACCCACAGGTTGAGAACCACTGCTCTAGATGTTTTCAGAATGTAAATTTACACTCATACAATTGCATAACGTTGTGCTATACCACCCTTCTACTGAACACTGACATTGATCATTGTATCTGCAAATGTGCTGCCTACTTAGGGTCCCATTGTGAAGTAGGGAATATATAATGTTGGCTCCTGTAATGCCAGTCAAAAAATAGTCAATTGAAGTCACCAGAAAATAGTTAGACACCATCTACGAATTCAGAAGTGTATCTAAAATGGAAAGTGAGGAACAGGGCTGTGCAAAATGTCATTTGTGATTTGTATGGCAAATCTAGTTCATAATATTTGTACATACAACACTATATTAAGAAACGTGGGGAAGGGGGCACCTATGCAAAAAAACTGACCTATGAATCAAAACATTGGCCTATGAGTTTTGTAAGAGTTATGTAAGTCCCATAAGTGGTCCCAGGTCTCTGTTGTGGGTGCCAATTCTCACTCAAAAGGGGTGAGTTTGATTCCCTCAAAGTGCCCCAATGCTTTTTTCCCCAAAAGGGGCAGTAAGGGGGCCTGAATGGGCAGGCCGGCAGGATGCCTAGCTGGATGGCTAGGTAAGGAAGAATGCCATCCAGCACATGTGGGTAGGCAAAGTTGAGAGGCAGTAACTCCAAAGTTTACCTAATAAGTTTCCTATTATTATTATTATTATTATTATTATTATTATTATTATTTCAAAGGCTGATGTGCATCTGTTGGGGTGGTTTGCTTTTTCTACCTGGCAGAAGGGGTTTGGACTGGATGGTTCCCAGGGTCTTTCAGTGAATAGTATTGTTAAGTTCATGTTGGTTAAAATTTCCTAAAAATCAGCGGATCTGCAAATCTTTCTGAAACTTAGGGGGAATGATTCTCTGGTTATGTTGTATCATTGAAAATAAATATGCAAGGAGATAGCTTTTGTAGTTTTTTTTAAAAAATGTTGTTCATAAAATCTTTACAAAATTTCCCCAAATCAGAGGATGTGTGAAACTTTCTGAAACTTGGCAGGGGTGAGGTAGCAGTAGTAAATGTGTTCTACCATTGTAGCAAGTTTCATCCTGATAGCTCTAAAAATGAGGAAGAAAGGAGTCCTGGAAGCTTTCCCACTTGAGGAAATACATAACAAAAAAGTAATCATTATAGTTATGATTCCAGCCCCTTTAGGATATTTTAGAAACACTTTAGAAACTATTTGCCACCAACTCCTAATTTAATAATGAGTATTAAAACTTTTTTTCATTGATTGCACAGGCCTACTGAGGACAAGAAGAGGTCCAATCCCAACAATCCAAAAATACTAAGTATAATTTAAGGTTGTGTACACAGATATATAATAGTAATAGCTGTTGGACAGTGGAATACACTGCCTGGGAGTGTGGTGGAGTCTCCTCTGTAGGCTTGTAAACAGAGAATGGATGGATATCTGTCAAGAGTGCTTTGATTCTATATTTCTTCACAGAAGAATAGTTGAATCGGGTGGCCCTTGCTGTCTCTTCCAACTCTATGATTCTGATTATTGTCTCAACAAGGATGTAGCTATGGGAGAGAAACAAAAAAAAGGCCATTGTTCTCCTGAATATGAATCCTTTCCTTCTCCCATGACATTTTCCACCGGTCCTCAAATTACAGAGGCCTAGACCATGTTTCTAAATATTCAACTGAAGATATTACATTATTGCAATGGTCGAAATTCAAGGACTGAAGTAATTTCATCAGGGTTAGGACAGAATTTTTATTTTGTGATGACAATGCCCTCACTCTTCTCTCTATAACTATAACCCTGTCTTTCCAATGTGACTCAGATGAACCATTTTTTCCAATCTATGGAAGAAGCATGATCCCATGGGTTGTGTAGGCTGTACACATTAAGCCCACAGCTCTTCCATTTGCGTTAATATATTATGATTATAATAGAAATTAAAGGTGGAGGAAAGACTTCTCTTTCACTCACACTTGACCTAAATATTAAGCCATTCCTTCTAGCAACAAGGCGTTAAAGAAAGAGCGACATGCCTGTGAGCATCACAAGCATATGTGACGAAAACCTTCAGTGCAAGATTCCCCCCACATCCTGGCCTTTTACTGAAAGGGCCGCCTCTGGTCCAGTTGGTTTCTACAATTCTTCACCATTCTATCCAAAGGCAGAGCAAATCTTATTAAAAAGATGGAGAAGAAGGGCAGATGAAATGGTCAAACCTTGGGGGTAGGCAGAGGGCAAAATGTGCATATATCAAGATAATTGTGCTAATTGTCATAAATAAATAATGTTTGCAGAAGGCATATTTGTTGTAAAAAACAACACCAAATGATTACTTCTTTGCAGTTTTCTACCTGATTCTGGGGATTTTCCCCCATCTATTCAGAGCAAATAAATGAGATTTCTAAACATCACTAGATGTCTGATTTTCTGTCAAAGTGGCTGCATTCCATGTGTCCCTTTGGGTCACACAATACTAGTGGAGGTCTTCAGTCCTTATGTGATGAATTAAAAGTCAGTGAAATATATATTCAAAGACTCTGTGTATATTTCACATATTTTTGTGCACATGTTTGTGTATGTCTATGTACATGCACACATATGTATGTTTGTGTGGGAAATAGAGGGAGAAAACATGGAGGCAGTGACAGACTTTATATTTCTAGGTGCAAAGATGACTGCAGATGCAGACTGCAGCCAGGAAATCAGGAGACACTTACTTCTTGGGAGGAGAGCAATGTCCAATCTTGATAAAATAGTGAAGAGTAGAGACATCACACTGTCAATGAAGAGCCACATAGTTAAAGCAATGGTATTCCCCATAGTCACCTATGGATGTGAGAGCTGGACCATAGGGAAGGCTGAGAAAAGGAAGATAGATGCTTTTGAACTGTGGTGTTGGAGGAAAGTTCTGAGAGTGCCTTGGACAGCGAGAAGATCCAACCAGTCCATACTTCAGGAAATAAAGCCCAACTGCTCTTTGGAGGGAAGGATATTAGAGACAAATTTGAAGTACTCTGGCCACATCATGAAGAGACAGGAAAGCTTAGAGAAGACAATTATGCTGAGGAAAAAGGAAGGAAAAAGGAAGAGGGGTTGACCAGGGGAGAGATAGATGGATGGCATCCTTGAAGTGACTGGATTGACCTTGAAGGAGCTGGGGGTGGTGATGGCCGACAGGGAGCTCTGGCATGGCCTGGTCCATGAGGTCACGAAGAGTTGGAAATGACTGAACAAATGAACAACAGGAACAACAACAACAACTTCATAAACTATGACAAAAGCATATATATTTCATTGAGACATAATTCTTTATACATTATGATAATAATATAAATTAATGGTGAAAGAAAAGCTTCTCTTTCACTCACACTTGACCTAAATATTAAGCCATTCCTTCTAACCAGTCAATCTACACTGTACAATTAAAGCAGCTGCACAACACTTTAACTGCCATGGCACAGTGCTACTTGGCAAAAAAGGCAAAAGGCCTTGTAAAAGTACAACTCCCATAAAGTAATGTCAAACTGCATTAATTCTACAGTATAAATGCAATCTAGGTTTCTTCTAAAAAGAAACTACAAGTAATTTTAGCTATGAGAAGATCTTTGAAATCTGCAATTTTTGGAAGCCTGCCCACAATTTATAGTTTATTCTGTGCAAAATTTTCATGTTGCACTTTTGTAAAGAAAATAGCATTTTCTACTCAGGAGAGAGTATTTTCTGTGTAGAAAATACACTTTCCCCTATGCAAATAAACTACATGCAAATGTTGCATGGAAGAAATCTTCAGTGGCAGCATTTTCTGTCCTAAAAATGTAGGCCATTACATTCCTGCTTGAAAATATTATTTTCTGTACAAAAATACTGTTTTCTGCACAAAATAACCATGTGTAAATACTGCACAGAATTAAGTGCTGAACTGCAAAAATTCTTTTCAGTTCAAGATTCTTCTCGTTGGTATTTCTGAGGAATTAAAAACAGGGATTTCAACCATTATTTTGAATATTCAAATGCACACAAACACATATACACATCCATACATACAAAAACGCACACAAAAATACACGCACATATATACATATATAAATGTGTATGTATATATATGTGTGTGTGTGTGTGTGTGTGATTTTTGTTATTATTGTCATCATTAACGTTATTTTTATCAAATCTTTCTCCCCATAGGAACTTAAGATGCTTAACAATAACATGACAAACACACACATCTCTCTTTCTTTACACAAACACACAAATAGACTGGTACATATGTTATATATACACATATATCTCTGTGTGTATACACATTATACAGATATATACAGACATATACATCAAACTTATGTTTATATGTGTATAAACATATACACACACCTCTACTCAGAAAGAGATACATATACCTACATGCAAATTTCATATAGATAGATAGATATTTGCTAGAGTAGAGGAAATGCACTCCCATTGCTTCCTCCCCATCCCCAAAATTCATCCAAGGTCCTAAAGCATTGACCCCATTGGCTAGACTAATTTGATTGTCCCTGAACAATCGCATTCTCCTCTTCGGCTAGAGAAGTGCATGTTAATTATGCGATTTGCCCTTGATAAGACCTTGGTGGGTCATGCAGCAGTTGTGATCTGTCACTGACTTCTAATCATGTATTATCGTCTGGGTGAGTCAGAGTGGTAGCCGAAGCTTTCTGTCTTTACAGCGATGTGGCATTCTAATTACCTTATGCCAAGTGGAAAGGCAGAGACTGAATTAAGTGATCATCATGATTGTCTAAAAAAAAGTCTCTTAATTCTTTTGTGTTGCTTTGCTACAATTTACATTTTAAGATGGTCACCAGGGAGGGTTTTTTTTTGGGGGGGGGGGGGCTGATGATGGTAGAAAAGAGGTGTGAAGAAGCAACTCCCGAGGAAATAAAAAAATGCACAATCTGTGCTAAAGTCATAGCCTTCCTTTTACATCAGATTCGATAATGTGCTCCGTTCAATGATATGGGAATAGCAACATTTATTTAAATTATTTTTTAAAGCCCATCCATCCCCAAAGGCTTCACGTGGATCATTCTACCTTTAAAAGTCTGCATTTAAATAGAACTTGTTTATAAGACATGTAGATGCTTTTAGGAGGAAAGACAGGGATTTTTTAAAAAACCAAATTTTTCATACAAACCAATGAAATGTTGGCTGTATAATCCTACATTTTAAAACAGAGTTATTGTTTTACCAGTGTTTATGACAGGCATTGCAATGATATTTTGCAGAGTACTGAGAAATATCTCTGAATTTTTCAGTTCAGTTTCTTAAATGGAACACATGCTAAACATTTATTCGAATTCCTAAAAAAATATTTTCAGTAATTTTCAGATAAAAGCATACTTATTTTCAGAAATGAAATAAAATACTCCAAATGAAAATAAATTTCAGTTAGTTTTGTTATTGTTTTGGAGAATATATGGATTGGAAATATTCACTGGATTGTTGTAGGCTATTTTCAGGCTATATGGCCATGCTCTAGAGGCATTCTAGAATGCCTCTAGAACATGTCCATATAGCCCGAAAAAACCTACAACAATTCAGTGATTCCAGCCATGAAAGCCTTTGACAATACATTAAGAATATATATATATATATATATATATATATATGTGTGTGTGTTGGCAATTTGTTTGCAGCTTTGTTACAATCCACTTAACCTACAGCTGTTATGTCCCATTTGTTTCAATTCGTATAGAAATGTTAAATCCCATATGTTTGATTTGGCCAAAATCACACTAAAACATACCCAGGAAGTGTACTGCTTCAAAAAGTATTGTCAGAGAATACTGCAAAGAGAATATCGAGAGAGAACGGTGAATGGACATTGAGTAAAGATGCTTAAATTCAGTGACAATTCTCTGTGAAATGATAAAAGCACATCAAAGCAATCGGGTCGAAAATTGTGAAACCTCCATACAGAGCTACAAATCTATGAGTTACTGATTATGTACATTTGGATTACATTATTGTAGAAACATAACAACAAGAACAACAACAACATATTACTACTACTACTACTACTACTACTATAGTGTTGATTTTCTTGCATTACAACTCTCGCAAACTACAAAACATTGGTTCAAGCAAGCCAATGGTTCCAACATCTGTATTTGTACATTCAGGCCCTGTTTTGGAAGAAAAGCCTTGGACATGTCAGTAGGTGAAACCAACAAATTAAAAACACCAGAAATACCAGAAGTTACATTGCCACATGTGGACATCTAGAAGCATCCTAGCTTGAATGCTTCCGCTTCAAAGTTGGGTGAAAATATATGCCAGGGAGCCACATTTACCAACCATCCACAAATACATAAGGATTTTCAAAGTTACAGTGCTTGTCAATATTGCAGCATTTGTATGGAAACTTTAAAAAAAACTCAATAGAACTGTAGAAGGTTTGAGTTGGGGGGAGCAGAAATCACCAGGCGTATTTTCCACAAATCACATGATATAGCAGAAGCATTATTTGCCGAAACCATTGCTTGTCGTGGGGAAAGATGTGTCGGGGTGAGTGG
Source organism: Anolis sagrei (assembly GCF_037176765.1). Classification (NCBI taxonomy): domain Eukaryota; kingdom Metazoa; phylum Chordata; class Lepidosauria; order Squamata; family Anolidae; genus Anolis; species Anolis sagrei. The sequence continues at coordinate 14,185,822 of NC_090021.1, forward strand.
GGGGAGATGAGGAAGAAAGCAAAGAAAGAGAGAGAGAAGGAGAGAGAGAGAGTAGGAATAAGATGCCTTCCCTGGGTCGCAAAACAAAAGAACCAAAGCAAGGGGTAGGGGGGGAGTGAAGCTGGAGAGAGAAAGTTGACACAGCCAAGAATAATAGCTAAATCTATCAAGTTTGATCAGGTCTGCTATAATGAAGTGGGGCTTCATATTCCGAGCAGGGACAATGAAGACAGGAGTAAGGCAGTGGATTTGTGGCATTCACTTTGTGCTTGGAATATGCAGCAGCCAGCGGGAAGCCGGCAGATAATTACACAGTATTTGTGAGGATCCATGGAAGCGTCCTGTGCAGGTTGAATGCCTGTGCTGTATTAAAAGGCAGCCCAGTGAAATGTTTTTAATGAATATTTTTGTCAGAGAAAGAAAAGGCATTTGAATGATTTTTCTTTTTTTTTTTTGCATGGGAGGGAGTCGGGGGTCGGCAGGAACACCGCTGTCCAAATGCCCGCACCTTTATTTACGTCTGTCTCTTTCTTTCCCATTTGTACAAAGATTTTATTTTATTTTAACTAGTAATTCCGATTCTTTTTAAAAGAGCAACAAATCCAAGAAAAATATGGGGTGTTTGAAATAATATCCCTCTTAGTCTGTAGTTGTATTTTTAGAAACTAGGGGGAAATTAAAATAACAACCTGACATCAAGCTGCACATTGCCTTTCTTTCTTTCTTTCTTTCTTTCTTTCTTTCTTTCTTTCCTTCTTTGCTTCCTTCTTCCTTTCTTCTGCATTTCCGAAATGTTTAGACATGTTTAATCAGACAAGCTCAAAGGAGAAGCAACACAGATGTTGAGCCTCGCCATTCGGTAGCCCTTGGCAGTGTGAGATTTATAAAAACATAAGAGTCCCTTATTCCAGCGCTCTGTAATTCTCACCTAACAGATGTGAATAATCCACTGAATTGAAAAACCTAGCCATGATATTCATAAGTGGTTCGCTTCCCCATTTGTCTTGCAGCACCGGAACAGCAGTGATCAAAAGCTCGACTAGGCAGGAGCAGTAAAACAGACGCGTATTATTATTATTGTTATTTCCTCTGTCTGATTAAAAATATTATTATTCACGCATGTACCGCCACTGATTTGGCTTCCTTGTTCAGGAAACTCAGAGCAGTTCTTGGACAAAAGCAATGTACGTCAGCATACCAAGATATTACACACACACACACACACACACACACTATTTGGTTTTCGTTTACATACTCCCATACATACTCACCCCTCTTAAACATGGGAGTGGAGTGGATCTGGAATTCAATACAGAATAACTCCCTGAATATGTGTATCTTATTTTATTTTAATATTACGGAGGATATTGTGCTGCAGAAATCACACACACACACACAGGGAAACGAAAAGAGAACAGCAATAAGGCATGTTAAACCAAAGGATCTACTTGAATGATACATATCTATGGAAACAGGTATATTTATTTCTCATGTTGAGGAAACAAGAAAGTGTTCCACCATGTGGTGACTCTAAGCAGCCTATTACCACATGTGCCTTCCATGTATCTGAATCAGAAGGTTATCAAGGTGGTCCCATACTAAACTATACATCTGTTGAGCTTGGATTTCAGGATATGTTCTGGCTTAAGGTAAAGCAATTCTTTTTTTTTTTAAGTGTAAGACTTCTATTTAAAAAAAAATGAATTCATTTCAGTTTAATATTTTTGCTGTTAGTGTGTGCTTTCAAGTCACCTTTGATATATGGCGACACTGAAGGGAAGCTAGCCTGTGGTATTCTTGGCCAGATTTCTTCAACGCACATTTGTCAGTGCCTTCTTTTGTGGCTGAGAGAGTGTGACTTGCCCAAGGTTTTCTCTGTGGATTTACCGAATGTAGCCAGTTGAAGATTTAAATACTAATGTCTCTGATTCCTAGTCTGATGTTCAAACACCACATTAGCTCTCCATGGCATTTTGTTCATTCCAAAAAACACTCACTCCCTTTCTTTCTGCAGTCTTTCATGATCCTTGAGAAAAATATTTTGCTTGTTTGTTTAATGCATCATCAGTTCTCTTCACTCTTGTCTTTACTCTCATCCCATTTGTTTCATTAGCATCATCATGTAGCCCTATCTGATTGGCTGTCCCATGCCCATTTATGTACTGGTTGGTTGTTTGATTGATTGATTGATTGATTGATTGATTGCCTTTATTTGCTGCCTTTCTCTGAGCATGGGACCCAAGGTGCCTTCCAAAACAATTAAAATATTCACTATATAATTTAAAAATAATGAAACCCACTTAAAACAGACAACAGTTCTTAAAGATTAAAATGTCCTCATGAAAATCTCTCATGGTTATACACAAAAAGCCTGCCTGAATAAGAACATTGCTTGCTGACTAAAGGAAAACAGGGAAAAATTCAGCCGAGCTTTATATGGGAGGAAGTTTCAAAAAGTGGGAGCAGCCTCACCAAACAGGCCTGCCTTTGTTTAGTTTGTTTATTCGTTCAGTCACTTCCGACTCTTTGTGACCTCCTGGACCAGCTCACGCCAGAGCTCCCATAAGTGGCTGTGGCAACCCACAGATCCGTCAGAGCCAAGCCAGTCACTTCAAGGATACCATCCATCCATCTTGCCCTTGGTCAGCCCCTCTTCCCTTTTCCTTCCATTTTCCCCAGCATGGTTTTCAGATGAGATGATCATAAAGCTCTGGCAGCTTCCCTGATGATCATGAAGTCATATCATAAAGCCACCACTTGCCTGATTATCATAAAGCTCTGGCAGGTTCATTTCAGGAGATACGGTTTTTCAGATAGTTGACCCAAGGGCTTTTCAGGTCACCACTAGCTCTAGTGCCCAGAAACAGGCCAATGAAGCCATTTTAACAATGAAAATATATGATCCATATCATTGGTCCTGGTCAGTGTTCTGGCTACAGCATTTGGAACCCTCAAAAGTTCAAACATTTTCCAAAGATTTCCCCATGTAAAGTGTGTTATGGTAGTCCAAACAGAATGTAGTCAAGGCATGTGTTGTTACAACAGCACAACAACAGAGAGGAAACAACCAGGCCCATTTTAACACATCTCAACAAAAGATTTTCCCAGGCTCAGCCAGGCCTTCAAATGCTAATGAAGGCGATCAGTTGAAACATTCACACCTAGCTTCAGCAGAGAAGAGCTCTGTGCCCCACCCCAGTCATTCCACAGATATATAAACCCATTTTCCTATTTCCAACAGACCTCACTACCTCTGAGGATGCTTGCCATAGATGCAGGCGAAACGTCAGGAAAAATGCCTCTAGAACATGGCCATATAGCCCGAAAAAACCCACAAGAACCTAGTGATTCCAGCCATGAAAGCCTTTGACAATACATTGTGTTATGGTAGTCCAAACAGAATGTAGTCAAGGGATGTGTTGCTATAACCAGATGAGACATCTCAAGGAATGGACACAGTTGACACAGTAGTGTGAAGAAGGAGCCACACATCAGACCAACTACCCTTTAAAGCTAAGATTCCATACATATTTAGCAGAAAATAAACATACATTACACCAAATCCTATGATAATACAATTATTTGCACAATGGTTACTGGAGCCCTAGAGCACTGACATTGAGGCAATTAATTATCTTCTCACTAACCATGACAAAAGTGAGAATGAGTGTTTTATCCATGCTTGGAGAATGATTGTCTTCACTAGGGACCTCTCTTACAAAAGCCCTAAGAAAATAAAATTTGCATAGCAATTTTTACACTAGCATAACAGGATACATTTTTTTTGCTTTTTGTGTAGAAAACCTTTTTCTTTTTTTTGCTTAGATTATGAGTTTGTGAAGGAACTGCAAAGGGAAGTTTGGCTTCTATGCAGGAAACTTATTTTTCAATAGTAGAATCACAGAGTCAGAAAGAACCCCACAGATCACGGAGTCCAATTTATTGCTCAATGCAGGAAATTCAGTGAGTGCCTCCCCAGCATGGAGTTGTCCAGCCTCTTTTTTGAGACATCCAGAGAACAAGACAATACATTTTCTCTCATTATTTGATTCAATTGATCAACAGATTAATCTGTTGAATAGATGAAGAAGTTCTTGAAGTGTTCAATTGAAATCTACTCTCCTGTGTACCCAAAACCTTTAGATCTAGTCCTACCTTCAGGGGCAGCAGAGAATGAACATATATTCTCTGGGCCTCCTCTCTTTGACAACTCTTCAGATATTGAGTGCCATTATTTATCTTTTAACCAGGCCAAACATGCCCAGTTTCTTTAACTTTCCTCATACGTTCTTTTCTCCGTACCATGTATTATCTTTGTTGCCCATCTCTCAACCTGATCCAACCTGTCTATATCCTTCCTAAAATGAGATTCAATTCTCCAGATGAGCAGAAATGATGTACCAAAAGTGATATCTTCTGCACACCATATGAAACCCAGGTGTGTGTGTTTTTCCCCACAGAATAAGAGCTACACTGTGATTAGTTTTCCAAACTGCATTGTTTTTTGCTTATTTTGTCACAGCAGGAAGAAAAATAGTAAAATTATTCATTCTTGCTGGGAATAATAAAATTTGTATAGACTGATTGACAGAATGTGGTGTGACTATTACATAACAGGTTGCCTCATAACTACAGTGCAATGTAGTGTATTCCAGCCAGATTCCCAAGCCTATCTTAGTTGTAAGTAGATGCTGGGATCAATGGGAATCCATATCTATGTAAATCGCAAAACAACTACATAATGTACTCACTCCTCCCATAAGTGTGAAAAGCAGCAAAAGGACCTTGTAACAAATTCTCTTCAGACCAAGACACTAGGCTTGTGCAATCTGGGTAAACCTTGACCCATTTCATGTCCTGGCTTTTGGTGGGGTCCCAAATCCGTTTTTGGGAGTCTCAGGAGGGCTGATATCTGTTTTCACTCTGGGGTGCCAAAAGATCTGGGGTGTCCATGATGGGATGGGGAGCTCCCCAGACATTTTAGGCATTTAAGCTGTTTCTGCTCTAGAGGAGAGGTGCTCAGCTGCAGGCAGATGCACACTTTAAGGAGGCTTCTTAACTGTTTTTTGTGCACTTTATGGGCCCTCACACCACACACACACACACACACACTTTCCAAGGCAAGGAGGCAAGTTCTGTTTCTTACTCTAGAGGAAGTGGCTGCAGGCAGGCGTACATGCTTTCTGGGCCTGCAAACCACACAAGCACTATTTCCAAAGCAAATTTTATTTATTTATTTATTTACTTCATTTATATACTGCTTTTCTCCCACAGGGGACTCAAAGCGGTTTCCAACAAGTTCATGGCAAAAATGTTGGTTCTTACTCTAGAGGAGGTGCTTGAATGCAGACAGGCACTCATATTTTCTGGGCCACACATGCACACTTTCCAAGGCAAGGAGGCAAGTTCTGTTTCTTACTCTACAGGAGGTGTTCGGCTACAGGCAGGTGCACACACTGTCTGGGCCTGCACACCACACAGACACACTTTCCAAGGCAAGGAGGCTGCTCATGAAAAGCAGGGGAGGAGCCGGGATCAGCTCCCACTTGCTTTTGTGTCAAGCTGATTTTTGTACCGGGAGAGGGCTTCCCATTATGTGCTCCCAAAGGTAACAAAATAATGAAAGAATGAATGTAATGGAGGAAAACAGATCAGCACACAACTCTATCAGACACCCACTTCTTGATTGATGAGGAATTGACCTCTATTTATTCCAGTAGCTGCTTCATGGTACCTGGAGTTTGTGGAAATTTCATGCTCCCTTTAGAGCCCCTAAATATAGGGAACACGACTACATAACAGTTAAGAATACTTGTCTGTAGGTTGCATTTTTGAAACTGTTCAACAGGATTCCATCCAATATCCTACTTGTACCTATTGATTTCAGATAGCAAGAGAACAATAATAAGATAATGTATGATAATAACAATAACAAAGTCCAACAGGTTTATTTTTCATTCTTAAAGCTTGAAATGTTTTCACAGCTCAACAAAATAATCTTGTTTTTTAGGCCTGTTCCTGAGGTTATTTAAGGCATTGATTCAGAAAATTGCATTGAATAGACCACATCAGCTCTAGTTTCTTAGATATGATTTCTTATGGGAGAGCAGATTAAGTCTGGTATATGGCATATCCTCTGTATCTCAAAAACTAGAGCTGATAGGGAAAAAATTGTGCAATTTTTTGGAATCAGCAAGTTAAATATAACCAGAAGCAGGTTTTCCATGCCCATGGCTTAGGGTGAATCTATACTATAGAATTTGTGAAGTTTGACACCATGTTAAGTGCCATGGCTCAATGCTATGGAATCATAAGAATTTGAGTTTTACCACACCAAACTACAACTCCCATGATTCCAAAGCATTGAATCATGGCAATTAAAGTGGTGTCAAACTGCTTTAATTCTACAATGCACCCTTAAGGATCTCATCAGATGGAGGGTGGCCTCTGTTTCTACACACTTCAAATGACTCACAACCCATTCCATGGATTACCCATAGGATTCCATCTCCACAATATGTAAACAGATGGATTTGAAAGACAGGCAAGAATCAACTCCACTTGTCTCCCTGTCCTTTGTAACACTTAGAAAGGGGTGTTTCTCTCATGGGATGGGAAATGGCTCTCAATGTTCCTTCCTTACTCTTTGGGCACAGAAAAGGACTGGTAAATAATTCTTGAACGAGAACTCAACAGCCACCTCCTCCCATTCCTTAGTTGCAATAAATATCTCTAGTATCCCCAAAAGGACTTTCTACCTTTTTCTGAATCTAAGCGGAGGGCTTTCTGGTTTTTAGAATACCAACATTATTATGATTGTCGCAAACACATTTCCCAAAATCATTGTCTGAGTAAATTTTGAGATTTCAACCCAGAAATGTGAAGGTAAGAGCATTTTTATTAACACTAAACCTGAGGCTAAAGTGCCTGTGTGGTTCCCTTGAACACCAACTTTTTTACATTTTTTCTTTATTACTTGCAGAATTTCAAGAAAAGCCAAATGTGGGAAATCTAGCAACGTTTGCCAAAAAATGTCTATGTCCCTTCCAATGAATCAGAAGCAAATTAGGAGAATATCTTCCCACTCCCAACTTCAACTTCACCACAGTCTCTCAAGCTGTGAAGAAGAAAACAGTTATTCACCAGAATGTCAGCTGTCAAATACTGTCACATTTTAAATATCAGTGGATGACAGCTTCCAAATGTACTCAAATATTGTTGAGTATCAAATGTATTATCAAATGCCAATTAACAGTTATGAGGGATCAAACACTTTTTGCAGATGTTTAGTGTAATATATAGAAATGTTAAAAGGATATCAGTGGACTTATTTCTTTAAAAATACCCTTTGCAGTGAAAAATTTAATGACTTCAAAACCCATGATGCAGTGCATAACACTCATAAAGAAGGATCCAACAATTTAATTAAAGTGATCTTTTAATGGCTTTTGAAAGGCACTCGGATTATTCCCAGACATTAGATGATCAAGGGCAGGGGAAGGAGTAAAAAGTGGAATTCTTCCTCCAAGTTTTGGACAACCAACAATCTGGCATCCTCATACTGACATATGGAAATATAAGTTCACCTTATGTCTGTGTATTTCTCTCTCTTTCTCTCTAAACCTACCCACACACAATTTTTTGGTCATTATGGAAGATGGGTTTTTTCTCTTCCACCCTCCACAACAGTGTTTCTCAATCTGCGGGTCAGGATCCCTGGAGGAGGGGTCATGAGGGGGTGTCAGAGGAATCACCAAAGACAATCAGAAAACACAGTATTTTCTGTTGGTCATGGGGGTTCTGTGTGTGAAGTTTGGCCCAATTCTATTGTTGGTGAGGTTCAGAATGCTCATTGACTGCAGGTGAACTACAACTCCCAAATGTCAAGATCTATTTTCCCCAAACTCCACCAATGTTCAGATTGGGGCATAGTTTGCCAAGTCTGGTCCAGATCCATCTTTGTTTGAGTCCACAGTGCTCTCTGGATGTAGGTGAACTATAACTGCAAAACTCAAAGTTAATGCCCACCAAACCCTTCCAGTATTTTCTGTTGGTCATGGGAGTTCTGTGTGCCAGGTTTGGACCAATTCCATCATTGGTGGAGTTCAGAATGCTCTTTGATTGTAAGTGAACTATAAAACCCAGAAATTACAACCCCCAAATATTGAGGTCTATTTTGCCCAAACTCCACCAGTGTTTACATTTGGGCATATTGAGGATTCCTGTCAAGTTTGGTCCAGAACCATCATTGTTTAAGTCCACAGTGCTCTCTGGATGTAGGTGAACTACAACTCCAAAACTCAAGGGCAATGCCCACCAAACCCTTCCAGTATTTTATGTTGGTCATGGGAGTTCTGTGTGCCAGGTTTGGCCCAATTCCATTGTTGGTGGAGTTGTGAATGCTCTTTGCTTGTATGTGAACTACAAATCCCAGCAACTACAACTCCCAAATAACAAAATCAATGCCCCGCCCCCCAAACCCCAGCAGTATTCAAATTTGGGTTTATCAAGTGTTTTTGTCAAATTAAGTCCAGTCAATGAAAATACATTCTGAATATCAGATATTACATTATGATTAATAACAGTAGCAAAATTACAGTTATGAAAATAATTTTATGGTTGGGGGTCACCACAATATGAGGGACTGTATTGAGGGGTCATGGCATTAGGAAGGTTAAGAACCATTGCTTCACAAGAACCCACCTTCTCTCTATAATCCCCTGCCCCCAAATGCTTGTTCTGGTTGGTTATGGATCAAAAAGAAATACTAGTTATGTGATGATGTAAAAACACATTGTGATATCTAGACTGAGGATATAAATAATTGTCAGTGCTCCATAGCTTCTAACTGTTCCAGTTTAGTAGGTGGGGTAGCATTCAATCCTCTGTTGACAGATTTTTTTTACCTGTTTTTAAAATATCTCAGGGTCTTTCCCTTCTTCTTATTTTTCCCCTTTGTCCTAAGCTTCTTTTAGTTCTGGCAAACCGAATTCAAAGAGCAAAAGTAATTTGGACTCAATTAACTTAGCAGGGAAAAGGAGAGAAGAAGGGCTGGAAGAAGGGATGATCCTTGCTTAAGCAAAACCAAATCGATGCAACCTCTTTCAGCTTGTCTGTTCTTTTTTACTAATGACTTTTGCCTGCTTGGCCAGTCTCTGATGTTACTTGGTCACATATATCCTAGTTTTCATTGAAACATTGAAGTATTTTTTTTTATAAAATCCCCAAAAGCCAGCATCTGCCATAATGTGAATGAGGGTCTGGAAGCTATAGTACAATTGCAGAATCATAGAGTTGGAAAAAACTACAAGGGCAATCCTATCCAACTACCTGCCATGCAGGAACACACAAGCAAATCTCTCCCAACAAATGGCTATCCAAATTTTAAAATATCCAAAGAAAAATACTCCACCATACTCAAAGGCACCTCTTACCAGTTCTTCCAAAACTTTAGGTAGAATTCCTTTTCCTATAGTTTGAATCCATTGCACTGTGTTCCAGCCTCTAAAGCAGCAGAAAGCAATCTTACCCTCTCGTCAATATCCTTCCAGATAGTAAGACATTGCTATCATGTCCCATTTTAACCTTCTCTTCTCCAAGGTAAACATGCCCAGCTCAGTAAGCTACTTCTGATATGGTTTGGCTTCCAGACCTTTTGACATTTTTGTCACCCTTCTCTGGACATGTCTCAACTTGTCGATCACCTTCTTGAATTGAACTCAGCATAGTATTCCAGATGAGGTCTGACCAAAGGAAAACAAAATAGTATGGTTACTTCTCTCATTCCAGACAATATGCTCCCATTGATGCAGCCTATAATTGCATGGACATTTTAAGATACTGCATCACATTTTTTACTTATGTTTGGCTTGTGGCTTGCTAGGACTTCTAGAATTCTTAGAAGACCTGCTTATCTCCAACTGTTGTTCTGTAATTTGTTTTTGTGTTTTGTGTCATTGTTTTAGTGTTTTATTGTTTTTGCTTGATGTTTTATTATTTGCTTATGAGTTTTACTGTTATATTTGTATGTTGTTGTTGTTGTTGGCGGCCTTGGCCTTTGTAAGCTGATTTGAGTCCTTCGGGAGATTTTGCGGGGTATAAATAAAGTTAATAATAAAGTTAATAATAATTTATTTATTTATTATTTTGGACATTTATATCCCGTCCTATCTCGACCTCCACAGAGGGACTCAGGGCGGCTGACAACAAAGCATAAATATACATCTTAGATAAAAACAGTATAAAAACATCATAAAAACAGTAAAACATTAGAACAATCGCCAGAATCAATCATCTAGTACAGTGGTTCTCAACCTGGGGTCCCCAGATGTTTTTGGCCTTCAACTCCCAGAAATCCTAACAGCAGGTAAACTGACTGGGATTTCTGGGAGTTGTAGGCCAAAACACCTGGGGACCCACAGGTTGAGAACCACTGATCTAGTAGGTCATATGACCTCATGGCTTGGCAGGTGACCCATTGCAGAAAGAGGTGACATGATTGTCATCTTTAAATATCTGAAGTAATATCATGTAGAATATGGAACAAGCTTGTTTTCTGCAGCTCCGGAGATGGAACATGGAGCAATTGATTCAAATTATAAGAGATTACTACTACTATTACTACAACTTGTGTAATTCTGAATGGCAGGGGATTGGATATGGTGACCTTTGTGATCCCTTCGAACTCTATAACGCTATGCACAAAGAAAGCTATTCACAAACAGTTTCAAGAATGCTATTTTATAGAATTGTGGCAAAAGACAGAGAAGGGAGAAGATGAAAAAAGTACTTGACAATATTTGTATTCATATACTTATTCTGCAGTTAATGGGGAGTGGGGGTTAGAAAAAGTTAATGAAAGGCTTTTCATTTAGATGTAGCAGTTCTAGAGTTACTAGAATATCATGTTTTGCCAAGGACTTGTGTTCATCAGCAACTGCTCCACTTGAACAGGAAATCTTTATGTTACCAGATGAAGAGGAAAACAGCTGTCATATCAACAGCCCAAACAAACATGCTAACCTACATTTCAATCCCTCGAGTAGAAAAAGCATTCTGCATTCTCTCAGGCTGTAACTGAGCAGAAGGCTGTAGGTGTCTGGTGATAGTTTTCATTCAATATAGTTTTAAAAGAAACTCCTTTAGGTTTCTGTTATGTGGCTTTTACAAAAGAAAAGGAATAAATGAAGGTAGTTCATCACTGCTATTCTGAGAGAGAGTTATGTACAACTGCATATGAAAATAACTGAAAAAGCTGTTGTCGACACATTTAGAACATACACATCTTTGCTCTGGATGTTTATGGAGCTGTTGATTAACAGGAATGGAAATCACCACCATTAAGAAAACCGACAAATTTCCCATTAAAATATTATTTTCTGCACAAAAATAATTTTCTGCACAGAAAACCGTGTGAGGCTATTGTGCAGATTAAACAGCAAACTGTGAAGTCACTGAAAACGAAACGGTTTTTCCAAGGATTTCTTGCAGTGAGAAGTAAATTGGTAACATTCCTTGTTTCTTCTTCTTGAAGAAAATTATTGAAGAATTACATCCCCATGCCAAACACACATTATTACTCAATCCTGATGTCCTATAGAGCAGGCATGGGCAAACTTTGGCCCTAAGGTGTTTTGGACTTCAACTCCCACAATTGTGGGAGTTGAATTCCAAAACTCCTGGAGGGCTAAAATTTGACCAAGACACAATCCTTGTGAAACAAAACAAAAACAGCAATTGGCTGCCTTGCCTAAGAAAACACATTCAGTTGTACCTATGTGGATCATACAACAAAATGCAATTATGGCTCAATAAATGTATCAAGGAACATGAAAGGCACTGCAGACCTACTTCAACCAGAGAAGTCAGCGATAGCAGAGCACCTGATGAACCAGCCTGGACACAGCATATTATTTGAGAACACAGAAATGCTGGACCACACCAACAACCACCATGTCAGACTACACAGAAAAGCCATTGACATCCACAAGCATGTGGACAATTTCAACAAAAGGAGGAAAACATGAAAATGAACAAAATCTGGCTACCAGTATTAAAAAACTCTAAAATTATAACAGCAAAACAGCAGAGAGGAAACAACCAGGCACATCTTAACACCTCTTAACAAAAGATTTTCCCAGGCTCAGCCAGGCCTTCAAATGCTAATGAAGGTGGTCAGTTGAAACCTAGCTCCAGCAGAGAAGAGCTCTTTACCCCACCCCAGTCATTCCACAGATATATAAACCCATTGTCCTAATTCCAACAGACCTCACTACCTCTGAGGATGCTTGCCATAGATGCAGGCGAAACGTCAGGAGAGAACGCCTCTAGAAAATGGCCCTATAGCCCGAAAAAACCCACAAGAACCTAGTGATTCCAGCCATGAAAGCTTTCGACAATACAAATGTATTACTGTTTTAATTTTTTGGATTTTTTCTGCCTAACGTTATTTATGACTGTGTATATTATCAGCAGTGTTCTAGCATATATTTGCTTATGACTTTGTTTTTAACAGGATTCACTTGAATTGTATATTGAGATAACCTGTACTCTGACATCGAAACAAGACTATATAGACTTCATCAAAAATATAGAATGAAAATATGGTGTGAGAGGAGTGGTGGTAGGCAAGGAAATGTATGGGATTTTGTGCCCCCTCTCCCTGCCTCAATTACATTGTTACATCAAATGGCTAAGGCACAATTTGGTTCATCAGAGCACCTAAAGTGTTATCGTCAGACTCCAAAGCAATGATTTTACACTGTATAATCTATCAAAGATGTCACATTTACAAAATGCAGATTTTTCTGTCACATTTGGGCATTCTAAGCACTGTATCTTTCCTCCAAGGTGCTGACTGGTGTTTTAATGAGGCCCTTTGGTGGCCGTAAAAAAATACGAGGCATGGGGAGGACATTCAGGGTTACCCTTGGTATTGTCTATTTGTCTTACAAATTTCACACTAACTACCAATTACATTGTCATAAAACTTTGGTCTACTGCGCACTCAATTCCATACAGTATATTTTTGTTAAAAAAAAGAAAGGAAAAAGGAAGGGAAAGGGAAAAAGCCAATGCTGTGTTAACCTTTCCCATTTTATAGAAGTAACAGCAGCCATTGATGCAAGTAACAGATCTAATGAAGCTAATAATGAGAGTTTTTAAAAAGTAGCCTTGTTATAGGGATAGCAGGTGAGCAGTTCAATGAAAGGTTAAGGTCCGCTATGGCATACTTGGCTTCCTGGATCATGTGGTCCCTCAATCTGAAAAGATGCTGATGTGCACACCTTCAAGTTCAGAGAGGGCATCAATCTCACAACCTTCCCCTTGTCATGCTTAATGGGACATCTTACCTGAGTGAAATGAACCTGATGCCATCCAGGTAAACATAATTTAATAAGGAATACCAGAGGGCCCAATGTTAACAGGGAGGGACATACCACCTGAGATGAATGTAGCAGGAGCCAAAGGTGGGTGGGAGAGAAATAATTAATGCAGAGATGCTGAGAAAATCAGCAGTGCAAATAACGGACCCCTCCCCAAACCGTTCATAATCTGAGTTCATTTATGAATTAGGAAAAGAGACCCGTCAACATGGGTGCTGAAGCACATGTCTCAGGAGCCAAAGATCTGAAGCCGTGCATGGGATGATATTTGAAAAGCAAGCATGAATATCACTGGGTAGCTTCACATTCTCCTTTGCTCTCATCAATCATGGATCTAATGAGCTGCCTAAATTTATGTCACAGTCTGAAATAGGTATGGAATACTACCAAATGCAAGAACTAAAGAAAAGCAGCTATCCGCTCACTTGGTGCTCAAAAATAAATATGCTAGTCACATCCACATTTTTCGTATTAAGTAGCATGTGCACTAGACTAATGGAGAACACACCACTGATCTGGATTCCTGAGACTGCAATCACATTGTGGTATTAATGCAGTTTGACATCACATTACCTGCCATGGCTCTATGTTTTGCAAATCCTGGGAGTTGGAGTTTTACACTGTATTTAGCCTTCTCTGTCAAAGGGTATTAGTGCTTCACCAAACTACAACTCACATGATTCTGTAGCAATTTATTTATTTATTTATCGTGTCAGGCAACTGAACAGTTGTATTACATTTTTGACAGTACAAACCACCAAACAGACAAAAGACACAGAGTTTGCAAGCTTGGTAGTTGATTAAATGTCCTTTGACCAGTATCTGGCCACTTGGAGTGCCTCTGGTGTTGCCACAAGGAGGTCCTCCATGGTGCATGTGGCAGGGCTCAGGTTGCATTGCAGCAGGTGGTCTGTAGTTTGCTCTTCTCCACACTCGCATGTCGTGGACTCCACTTTGTGGCCCCATTTCTTAAGGTTGGCTCTGCATCTTGTGGTGCCCGAGTGCAGTCTGTTCAGCACCTTCCAAGTCGCCCAGTCCTCTGTGTGCCCAAGGGGGAGTCTCTCATTGGGTATCAGCCATTGATTGAAGCTCTGGGTTTGAGCCTGCCACTTTTGGACTCTCGCTTGCTAAAGTGTTCCAGTGAGTGTCTCTGTAGATATCAGAAAACTATTTCTTGATTTAAGTCGTTGACGTGCTGGCTGATACCCAAACAAGGGATTAGCTGGAGATGTCTCTGCCTTGGTCCTTTCACTATTGACTGCTACTTCCCGGCGGATGTCTGGTGGTGGAATAACGGCTAAGCAGTGTAATTTCTCCAGTGGTGTAGAGCACAGACACCCCGTGATAATGCGGCATGTCTCATTAAGAGCCACATCCACTGTTTTAGTGTGGTGAGATATGTTCCACACTGGGCATGCATACTCAGCAGCAGAGTAGCATAGCGCAAGGGCAGATGTCTTCACTGTGTCTGGTTGTGATCCCCAGGTTGTGCCAGTAAGCTTTCATATGATATTGTTTCTAGCACCCACTTTTTGCTTGATATTCAGGCAGTGCTTCTTGTAGGTCAGGGCACGGTCCAGGGTAACTCCCAGGTATTTGGGTGCGCTGTAATGCTCCAGTGGGATTCCTTCCCAGGTGATCCTCAGAGCTCGGGATGCTTGTCTGTTCTTGAGATGAAAAGCACATGTCTGTGTTTTAGATAGATTAGGAATCAGCTGGTTTTCACTGTAGTAGGCAGTAAGAGCACCTAGAGCTTCTGTAGCAATGAGACATGGCAGTTAAAGTGGGGCCAATCTACATTAATTCTACAATATAGATACATCCTGAGAACACTGAAAATACATCCCATGACTGTTGTAAAACCATTATGATTTACTGAATGGTTGAGAGGCATTACCATGTCATTTTTTTCAGTATTTCATCATAACCTTGGAGTAGAGATGTGGATTAAATAAGGATTATTATCTTACTGTTTAAGTACAAGGTTCAAGTTAAACATTGTGCAACACTATCCTTCTTACATAGAGATGTATGTGCATTTTGTTACTTATTGGTTGATGTTTACATTTGAACATATCTACTTATTGTTTACAGAATGAGTGAAAAACTGTGAAGGGTTGCGGAGAAACGTATTGATCTCTGTGCGACATTGGTGGGATACATACTCTTAATTCCTCCATGTCCCTCATTTCTTTAAAAATGGGGTAAAATTTCATGAATTCGGGTTGGGGGGATAACTCTGAATGACCCTCATATATACTATCTCACTTGATCTGAAATTCCAAAATACAAAATTGTTTATGTAAGTGACTGAAAAAGTGACACCTTTGTTGTTTTCATGGTTCTGGGTATGCAACCTTTTTCATGCACACTATTGTGAAAAATATTGCATAAAATGCTTCTGGCTTATGTGTATAATGTGTATAAGGTAAAGGTTTTCCCGTTGACATCAAGTCTAGTTGTGTTCAACTCTGGAGGGTGGTGCTCATCACCATTTCTAAGCCGAAGAGCTGTTGTTATCCATGGACCTCCAAGGTCATGTGGCCAGCATGACTGCATGGAGTGCTGTTACCTTCCCGCAGATGTGGTATCTATTGATCTACTCACATGTTCATGTTCTCGAACTGCTTAGTTGGCAGAAGCAGAAGTGGGAGCTCAGCCTGCTCCTCAATTTTGAACCACCGACCTTTCAGTCAGCAAGTTCAGCAGCTCAGCAGTTTAATCCTGCACCACTGTGTATATGAAACATAAATTAATTTCATGTTCTGACTAAGATCCCATTTCCAAGATATCTCATTATGTGTATTACTTACTTACTTATTTACTTAGGCTATCTCTTGTAGCCTGAGGATGATGGTCCTCCGAGTCTCGTGTCTTGGCGGTGGGTTTGTAGGTGCCTGTGGAGCCCTATTCTTGATCCGCATGTTCTCCTATTATATACATGTATCCCCCCCCCCCTTCACTCAGGGAAGGCTGAGCGAAGGAAGATAGATGCTTTTGAACTGTGGTGTTGGAGGAAAGTTCTGAGAGTGCCTTGGACTGCGAGAAGATCCAACCAGTCCATCCTCCGGGAAATAAAGCCCCACTGCTCATTGGAGGGAAGGATACTAGAGACAAAGTTGAAGTACTTTGGCCACATCATGAGGAGACAGCAAAGCCTAGAGAAGACAATGATGCTGGGGAAAGTGGAAGGCAAAAGGAAGAGGGGCCGACCAAGGGCAAGATGGATGGATGGCATCCTTGAAGTGACTGGACTGACCTTGAAGGAGCTGGGGGTGGTGATGGCCGACAGGGAGCTCTGGCGTGGGCTGGTCCATGAGATCACGAAGACTCGAAGACGACTGAACAAATGAACAACAAACATCATCCCCCCCCCCCCAAAAATTAAAAATCCAAAATCCAAAACACTTTTGACCTGATGCATTTTGGATAAAGGATATTCAACTTGTATTAAAACTGTGAAATTTCTCCCCTAAAAATAGGGAAATTGTTTTCCATGCACATTCTTTTTAGTTTAAAACAAATCTCATTCTCCGCCCTCCCAAAAATTATTTTTATCCAAATGTACCTTGAGACATGTAGGAGTCACATGTAACACATAATCAGCACATTATTCAACCCTTGTATGTACTATGTCCGTTTAAAGCTCTCTAGTACATACATTTTAAATAATGTGCTTTTACTTGTGTAAAAGAAGAGCAGGCATAATCTGATGCAGAGTTTTCTTTGATGGGTAGGAAACTGAAAAATAGATGCCTGCTTTTGTTAATGCTCTTACACACCAGAAACAGGATAAATTTATGGGGGAAATGGATAATTCAGATTAATTTCCCATCCCTGCCCTGGTGTCCCTGCAACTGTGTGTAACATCTGACTCTGAGATGGTTTTTCAATTTTGCCCTTGGGCAAAGAAATTCATTAAAAATTAGGGGAATTAATTCCTCCACCTCTGCTTTCTTCTTTCTTTCTTTTTTTTATATATAAAAAAAGATTTGGTTCTCTTTCTGTTCTTCTGACAAAGTGCGTCAGGGCCATTGTCTGCATACAGTTATCTTTATTCCAAGCTGCTAAAGCAACACAATATAAATCTCTAGGCAGGTATCTCTTGTGGCGGGAGTCTCGAAAGTTGTAATGCAAACAAAATCTAATTTTAGCATCTCTGCCGAGTACGGAGTAAATTTACTGATCACTGATGCACTGAGCAAAGGGAGGCCACAATCAGCGGGAGCTTTCAGCGAGATTATCCTATTAAAGCAGGAAGCCTTTGCGCCGTGGTTAAGGAAGCCATTGGAAACAGGTGATGGAAGTAGGGGGGTTGACGGAGACAGTCGGCCGACTGTACACGCTAAGTTGTTGTTTTCTGCTCAACTAAGCAGGAGAGAATTGATATGTTCGCCATGAAGTGCAATGACAATTAAATTGTAACTGACCTACATGTTACCGTCATTACACATTCTTTTCTTTTCTTTCTTTCTCCCTCTCTCTCTCCCTCCTTCTCTCTCTCTATTTGGTTTTTTTTTACGGCTTTCTCTCTTATTTAATCACACAGTATGGGGTTTTTATTAGGCTAGGATGTTAAAATCTTCATCCATTTAGCCATAAATGTTTGACTGGAGATCTATCAGGCTTCGGCACTACTATACAAACAAAACCATTTTGCTGAATCATTGTTGACTTGTTTGTGGCGCGATTTAATGAGTGCCATAACTTACACGACTCTCCGGTTAACATTTCGGTACCCGGCAAGGGATCTGCTAGTATGCAGTAAGTGACGGTATCCATTTTCCATTCATGTCACTTCCCTTTGCAGTAAATTTCATGCAATGATATGCACAGCTCACATTGACTGGTCTATTAGCAACCTTGACTCCCTCCCCACATCTAGGGTGCAAGACTGTTTTAAAAGCAAACAAAAACAAAATAGATGCAACGTGGGGTGCATCTGCATTGTAGAATTAATGCATCATGATAGCACATAAATTGCCATAGCTCAATGATATGGAATCATGGGAGTTGTAGTTTTACAAGGTCTTTAGCTTTCTCTTCCAAAGAGTTCTCTGTGTGTATCTCACCAGACCATAAACTCTAGGATTTCATAGCACTGAGCCATAGTTGTTCAAGTGCTGTCAAACTGCATAAGTTCTACAGTGTAGATGCACCTAGGTTTCATGTTTCTAGGGAGCTGTAAGGAAAATAATATTTTCCAAAAATGGCATGCTGTTTTAAGCATAATACTGTAGTCTGAGCATTGGACCATGACTCTGGTGAACAGGGTTTGAATTCCCACTTGGTCATCAAACCCACTGGGTAAGCTTGGGCAAGGCACACCCTCTCAGACAACTCTGTGATGGACCTGTGATGGGTTCTCCCTGTGATGGAGCCCCTCCCCCCCCCCGGTCACTATAAGGCAGAAATTATTTGAAGGCATACAACAACAACACTCCCATTGGTGCTTTCCAAACAATTTCATATGTTTCACATATTAGCATCGAAGAAATGCACGTGTCACAGATGCAAGCATAACACTATTTAAACATATATTAATCATTAGAAATGCCTTCAGGCAATGCATAGACTTTAAAACAAAACATCCTCACATTTGAAAGATGCTACAAAAACAAACAAGCAAACAAAAAAAGACACACCGGGTATCAACAAAAACATAGAGAAAAGCACACACTTTTTTTAAAGACCACAGGTAGATTGCATATAGAAGTTAGCATGAAGTTACTAGGCTTAGGTAACCACGGAAAAAATTGGTTTTAAACTCGTTTTGTTTTTAGGGGGCCCTTGCGTTTCATTTTTTTTAATAATTCCGAAATTTTCCTTTAAAAAAATTCGAAATTTACGAAATATCGTAAAATTACGAATCGATTCGTTAATGGCGGACGAGATTGCGCAATATGCTAAAAAACCTCCAAATGGGACAGGGGGAACTTCTGAAGCTTCCCTCTCCCTCTGTTGTTGACTGTTGGTGTGATAAAACACACAACAACTATAAAACTTGCACCAGACATGCGAAAATAATTACAAAATAATTACGAAATAATTTTGAAATAAATTGAAAAAATTGTTTCGAATCTTTATTACTCCTCACACAATTCCTGCATTGCTCAATATTGGATCGTAAGCTAATTTAAATACGAATTAATAACGAATTACGAAATTAACGAACGAAACTGCCCAAGCCTAGAAGTTACCATAGTTGTAGATTTAATACAGTTTCAGAGCAGTAGCACTCCTTTGAATATACAAGGTTGAATTCAAGTAATGATTCCCAGACTTTGCTCCTCTAGATATTTAGGACTTCAGCTCTCACAACTCTTAGTTGGCTAGGCCTGCGTTCAGGAATTCTGTGAGCCGAAGTCCAAAGCATCTGCAGGACCACCATTTCGGATCAATGGGATTGAGATAATGTAGTGCAGAACTAACAACCTCCTCAGATGGCCACCAGAGATTCTACGCTTCATAGAGGGGAATGGGCAATCCAGGGCCCCATGCCCCCCATTGCCCGGTTTTAGCTGAGGGCAATCAGATGAGGGTAGCATGAACACACATGGTGTCTGCAGCTTGCCCTTATGCATTATGCAACACGAGAGCCCTCCCATTTTGCCCTGCTGATGACATGTGCTGACTTCACCCTCCTTTACTCACAGAGCCAGCATGGCATCATATGATGGAAGCCAGCCGGTTCAGTGGGTAACCGGAGCTAAATCAGCACATGTCATCAACTTTAACCCTGTGTGACAAGGTAGTAAGCATGGCCATGAAGGTTACTGGTCAAATATAGGTCAGTAAACCTTGCAGATTTTACATGGGTTTAAAAGGAGAAACAGGTATGTCACAATAAGCTTCTGAAACGGAGAACAAAAAGATCTCTACATTGTGTGGTCTATCTTGGCATCTTCTAATTGGCAGTGATGTTTCAAAGATTTGGTTGAAGGACTATGGGGCTACAAAGTGGAGTGAACAACATGCAAGTGTGGAGAAGAGCA
Organism: Anolis sagrei; assembly: GCF_037176765.1. Lineage (NCBI taxonomy): Eukaryota > Metazoa > Chordata > Lepidosauria > Squamata > Anolidae > Anolis > Anolis sagrei. Next base: position 14,206,202 of record NC_090021.1, read on the forward strand.
AACCACGGGACATTTATTTCAATGCATCCTGAGCCCTGCCACTTGCACAATGGAGGACCTTCTCACAGCAACACCAGAGGCACTCCAAGTGGCCAGCTACTGGTCAAAGGACATTTAGTATCATGCCAAGGTTTTAAACTTAGTTTGTGTTTTTAAATACATTCCAACTGTACCCTCAGTTCACTTCTGATACGATAAATAAAAATAAAGTTGAAGGACTTTCCAAAGCTTGTTTCTTGAACTGACTATCTGTGTTCCATGAGTTGGTTCTAACTCTGCAAATAGCTCTTTTCTCAACCCTTTGCTTGCTTGCAGTTACTTCAAAGGACATCCGATCAATATGCTTCCTCATTTTGACCCCCTTCCCTGAATTATCTCATTTCAACCTGGATGGCCATAATGTCTTAGAGCTTTGCACCAGAGAAAATCCTCCCTCAAGTAGTCACATTTTTAAAGAACCAGTCATGTGAGCAAGCTCTTGCCCTGGACATGATGGCATCAATGGATATTTTGCTTTCATAATATAGAACTACCTCCCAAGCATTGCAACATTTTAAAAAGCTTTAAGCAGCCACTCATCTTTTGTTTTTAATCACTTATCAGAAATAAAAGAAATTCAAGATCCAAAGGGAACTCTTGTGGAATGTGCAGATATTTCTCATCCCTGTCCAAAATCATCTCTATGTAACTTGTTGCATAAAATCACAAAATCATAGAGTTGGAAGAAACCACAAGAGCCATCCATTCCATTCCAATCCCATTCCATACAGGAACACACAATCAAAGTGCTTGCAACATCTAGTCTCTGTTAAGAAACCTCCAGAGAAGAAGACTGCAGCACACCCCCAGACAGCATTTTCCACAGTTAGACAACTTTTACATCAGGAAGAATGCTCAATGGCCATTTCTTCAATCTCACCACCTTATCATACCTTCAGTGGTGGCTCTTTGAGGTGCCCCAGGTTTGCTGCTGGGCATCAGGAAGCTGCTGCCACATACCCGACTTTCCTGGGCTCCTCCGTCAGTTCTTTACACAGGGAAAATGTGGTGTGCACACGGAGTGTGTGGCTTCCCATTGAAGGAACAGTAACATGGGAAGCCTTGTGTTTTGCCAGGGCAGTGGTGGCACATTGGTTCCGCCCTCCTTCACCCACGGACCCTGCACAACATCTTGTGATTTGAGTTAATCCAGCTCCTTAGGTGACCGGGGTTACATCAGTGTTTGCCACTGTATTTAGCCCTGTAAGATGAGGTCATCATTGTATGATACATGGAAGGCACTTATAAGTAATTCAATTCCCTCTGAGAAAGCAGAACTGTATATGGAATTTTTACAGCTGCAGAACTCTTTTTCATAGCTCTGAGCTGAATTTGTCTGAAAAGTTCAGCAACATAAATAAGGGGACTTATTTGTGGACATATGGTACCAACAACATTCTGGCTAAAGTATTTCAGCTCTTCACATCACAAGCTCTACACTTGATCTATTTGCATCCAGGATAGATATCTTTATTTATTGTGTCAGAAGCAAATTGAGGGTACAGTTATAATGTATTTAAAAAGTTTAAAAAATGGCATTATACTATATCCTTTGACCAGAAGCTGGCCACTTGGAGTGCCTTTGGTGTTGCTGTAAGAAGGTCCTCCATTGCGCATGTGGCAGAACTCAAGCAGCATTGTAGTAAGTGATCTGTAATTTGTTCTTCTTCACACTTGCAGAAGCAACTTGAAGCATCTTCCGAAGTGAAGCTGACACATACCGAGCTGAATGTAGTTATTCTTCAATGTATTTCGGAATCCTTCACAATTGGGATTCTCAGTTGCATTACAATGTATGTAAATCTCATGTATATTTCTTCGCAGATGGATATTGAAATGCAACTAGAGATGGAGAAATATTCAATTACACAGTAGGAAAATTATTACAGGTTAAGTATACCTTATCCAAAATGCTCTGAACCAAAGTGTTTTGGATTTTAGATTTTTGAATACCTGTATTTGAATATACATACATAATCTTGTAGCTGGGACCCATGTTTTTTTTTCATATACACCTCTACACAAAGCCTGGAAATACTGTATTTTCAATAATTTTGTGCATGAAACACAAAAAAACCCTCTGTTTACCAGTTTTAAAAACTCTAAAATCAGGACAAGTAAATAAAGAGCATCATTTAACAAACAGGAGAATTCCTGACAAGAATCAATCAGAGCCAGATAACACCTCCCAACAAAGAATTCCCTCAGGCAGGAAGTGGCCAGGCTGTGAAGTTGCAAGGCTATTAAATGCTAATCAGGGTGGTCAATTACAACATGCACACTTGCCTCAAACAGACAAGAGATCTTTCTCCTACCCTGGACATTCCACAGATATATAAACCCCATTTGCCTCATTTCCAGCAGACCTCATAAACTCTGAGGATGCCTGCCATATGGGGTGAAACATCAGGAGAGAATGTTTCTGGAACATGACTATACAGCCTGGAAAACTCACAGCAACCCAGTTACAATATTGTTAGATAGAGGCCCCATCTATACTACCATATAATGCAGACTTATAAAGTCTACAGACTCATACAGTGTATAATACAGTTTGACTGTGACCGTTACAATCATGGTAATATTGCTGCAGTGATAAATGTTCTGGAAACCCAGCTTAAAATCCAACCAAGTATATTGAGGGACAAAGTTCTACCACACAGGTGAACAGGTTGCCAAAGGATAAAATGTCCAGTCCTCACTCACCAGCAATTAATGGTCTGCCAAAGAGTAGTGATGGGATCTCACAGGGTCCTTGCTTCTGCTTGGTCTATCACTCATGGGAGAAGGCTGGACACTAGGCTTGGGTAGGTAAGTTCGGAAGCTTCTTAACCCATAATTAAAACCAGAGTTTTTGTGCTGCTACCGACTGGATTCCTGTAAGTGCTGACTTCTACCTCCTTTCTGACTTCAGATTGTTTTTGGATGACAACATCGCATTCTGGACTTAATCTTCTGCTTTTGGACATGCTATGACTTGGGACTGTTTTTTGACTACGCTTTTGCTTGCTTCCACCTTGTTTTCTTGTGTTTTCTGAACTCTGTGATTTTGAAGCCGTTTGCTTGAACTTTCTGTTATACTGGATTATATCCCAGTATAATCCGGATTATTTGCTAAATTATGTTTTTTTGCACAGCAATTTGCTACAGACTTTAAGTTCTTGCTAGATATACTGAATTGTGTTTCTAGCTATTTTTCTTGTGTTAATAAACTTTGTTTGGACCTTTATTTTTGTGTCTGGCTCATTTAAGGCATCTGGTTCACGACAATAATATAATATTACAATATAATATAATAATATAATAACAATATAATAATATAATATAATTTATATTATATTATATTATATTATAATAATATACAATTATAATATAATAATATACAATTATAATATAATAATATAATATACAATAATATAATATAATGTAATATAATATATAATATAATCTAATAATAATAATAATAATAATAATAATAATAGTTTTAACTTCCTGGCCCAGGAAGTTTAGCTTGGCCAGGAGGTTATATTACAGAGAAGCCGTTTTAAACCAGAGTGGATGAATTTCCTCCCTTTGCCACCCCCCCCCCCTTTTTTTCTGGAGTAAAACAACTACTTTCAAAGTAAAGACCACCCATTAACGAAGGATTTGGAAGTATCGTATGTATTGAAAAGTTTTGAACTTTTTTTCCATTGAAAATCGGAATTGAGTTTAGATCCGAATCACCAGCACCCCCTATATCCGAAACGAGTTTAAAAACATTTTTCTTCATTGATCACCCAAGCCTACTGGACACCTACTCACTAGCATCATAGAATCCCAGCTCTCAATTGCAGCTGCCTGGATTTTAAGGTGGGTTTCAAGAGTCAGATCAGGAGGAAGATGATAGCCATGTCATTATGGCTACAACTCTTGCTGACCAATCACAGAAATAAAGACACCAAACAACTGAAGTAGAATGCACTGAAGGCAACTTTATTAACTGTTACCTATTTAATTGTTTCTTGGTGATAAGCAAGCATATTTGGGGGAGCAAATTTAGTATGGAAACGACTGGAGCAATCAGTTACCTAGGACTCCATCTCCCACCCTCCACTGGGTGAAACATCAATGCCCCTAAGAGCAATCCCTGAGACTCATGGTTGCTCAAAGGTCCAGCCAAAATCCTGAAAGGCTAGAGGGTATAATCCCCCCAAGCAGCTTTGGGTCCTGGTGAGGACAAAGTCCCAGAAACTAGCCCCAAGGACGGGAGAGTCTTCCCAACCCCAAAATCACATAGTACACAAAAGAATTTCTAAATTCTAGGCCTGGGCGGTTTCGTTTCGTTAATTCGTAATTCGTTAATGATTCGTTAATTTTTCCAATTACAAAACGATAACGAACCATTCTGGAGCAATTATTTAAAAAAACGAATTTTTAAATACGTTTTGTAAATGCTTCGTATTTCGTTATTGTATTCGTTTCGTTATTGTTCTGAGGTCGTTTCGTTATTATTTCCGCATGTCTGGGCCAGTTTTATGGTTTAATTAGTGAAAAAAAATTATAATATCACACCAACAGTCAAGAACAGAGGGAGAGGGAAGCTTCAGAAGTTTTTGGAGGTTTTTTAGCGTATTTCGCGGTCGCGTCCGCCATTAACGAATCGATTCGTTATTGTTTCGGAAATCGATTCGTTAATTTTTTACCATTTACGAAATTTCGTAAATATTGAACTTTTTAAAAGGAAAATGTTGTAATTATTTTAAATAACGAAACGCAAAAACCCCCAAAAAACAAATCGATTTTAGAAACAAATTTTTCCGTTGTTACCCAGGCCTACTAAATTCCCATTCCAAATAATATATATATATTGTCGAAGGCTTTCATGGCTGGAATCACTAGGTTCTTGTGGGGTTTTTTCGGGCTATATGGCCATGTTCTAGAGGCATTTCTCCTAGTTCTTAATCAGCGTATATATATATATATATATATATATATATTGTGTGTGTGTGTGTGTGTGTGTGTATCTTTTAAGCTGCTCTGAGTCCCCTTGTGAAAAGGGGTGAAAAGGGTGGTAAATAAATGTCATAAATAATAATTAAATAAATAAATAAATAAATATTCCTACACAAAATGTGCCAGTAGGTGTATCACTACAGAATTCCAGCTTTCAGTGCAGCTGCCTGGATTTTAAGGTGGGTTCCTGGGGTCACATCAGGAGGAAAACAGCCATGACATTGCGACTACAACTCTTATTGAGAATCTCAATGTTTCTTTTCCACCAAAGTAATTTTCAATTTGAGGGAACAAACTTTCAAAATGCAAATAAATAATCAAAAAGATTCACTGAGCAGGGAGAATACTTTTGAAATTTTGTTTTGCTCTCATGGGTAAGATTGAAATAAGACAAGACTTACAACTCTACTATCTATGAACTATATTCTGAAAAGGGCTCACGTTCCCCTGTGCTTACCCTGATTTATTCCTAGGTTTGTGTAAATATATGATTACAGCACCAGAACCCAATGCTTCTAAGAGCTGGAAAGATCTTTCAGAAAACCAACACCAAATGTGGTTGTGAAAATGGTGCCCATTCTCTCTGGTTCTGACATCCATGAACATCTGAGATTGCAACCTTTCCCTTTGCAGCCCCAAACAGCAATTTATTTATATAGTTTTGCTTCATTAAAATGCAAACACCTGCTCCCAGAGCAAAACTGTAAACAGATTTTCAATAGCTCGCAAATCTTTAGATCTCCAGGTGAAAAGACAAAGAGAGAACGCCAATGTAAGAGTCATCATAGGACAACCAGAACAGTGCAGGGAATCAGAATAATCAAGCTTTTAATCCTGACTTCAGTATATCCTTCCTGGCTGCCCTTGAACACAGGTGACTCTTCCATTTGATACACTGCAAAGTGAAGACAATAATGCCTTTTCATCACATGGATAAATTCATTAATGATCACCGGTCATTCAGGTACCATGGCAATAGGCGATAGGAAAAGGAATAAATAAACTAGAAATAAAAGCACATGGCTGAGGTCAAAGTGAGAAGGTGGTGTGTGTGTGTGTGGAAAAGTAATGAATCATTTGGATTTCATATCTATTATATATATTTTTTATTTATTCATTCATTTATTTTCTAAGAGAGGCCATTACACAATAGGCTAAAGAAATACATCCAGAGATCCATTAGAGACACTTGAGTGGAGAAGGCCATCTGGAGAGGCTGACATTTGTTTTAACCTGCATCATCCAGACTTCTTGGTATGTTCCTTAACTCCATGCAGATACCTTTTACTTTTCTTAGCAGAGGGATCAATTTTCTAGAAAGAGAAGCAAAATTATGATAACTGAGAAAGTTATCATGTGGCTGAAGTTTGGACAGTGGTTCTCAACCTGTAGGTCCCCAGATGTTTTGGCCTTCAACTCCTAGAAATCCCAACAGCTTGTAAACTGGCTAGGATTTCTGGGACTTGTAGGCCAAAATACCTGTGGACCCACAGGTTGAAAACCACTGGGTTATAGTTTCCACCTTGGCTGCCCGTCTGTGGTGCTACTCTTGTGTTGCAAGAGTCTATGCTGAAATGTAACAGCATTACTCATAGGGGCTGCAAAGGAGACAGCAAGAGGCAGGGATTCTCTTAGGAACATCTGCAGGTGAAAATGTCCCTTATGGGTGCAGATGGTCCTTTACTGATGCAAGGACTAAGTACAGTGCATCACTTGAGGGAATGAGGGTGAGGACTACATTGGGTGACACCATCAAAGGGAAGGTGAGACCAAAATGACTTCCAATAAAATTTTGGTGTAGTGTTTCAGAAGAGCCAACCTAGCTACATCTTGGAAGGTCAAGAAAGGACTCATGGGAAGAAGAAGAGGTGGAGAAACATCCCCAAGAATATTGGACAGTTGCATCACAGAGGAGTCAGGATAGGTAGACAGAGAGGGATACTTCCAGTCACTCAAACTAACTATTTCCCATGACAAGCTATTCTTCACTTATTGCATTTCCAACAGCTACAGAAAATTATCCACATAGGAGTTTATCATAAGAAGCTGCTATCCCACCTCAATTGTATAATCACCGATAACTATCACATATAGATATAAGCCTTGTCGCTATTTCATGCAGTTGTACTGATCCCACACTCATGCTTCATACTTTCATCATCCTGCCCTCCTACACTTTGCTGCTCTGTAATTAATTTTTTAAATAATTCATGTTTCTTTTTTTAAAAAAAAAGCCAAATACTACTGCAAATTTTAAAATGCCATAACAAGTTGGGAATAGTGAGAGGGAGGGATAGAGGAGGAGAATCCTGCCCCCAACATGATTTTACTGCTGCCATACTGGCATTGAAGCAGAGCTGCCCCATCACACTAAGAAGGGGACAAGTTTTGCCTGTCAGTACTGGGAGATGGGTCAATTGTAAAGGGGGGCAGCAGAGTAGTAGTGGGATGTGATAGTGACCATTACCAAAGGTCACAATCAAGCTTCAATACTGGTTTTCCTCCCTCGTGCAATAAAGTCTACGGTGTGATCCTGCTGTAATAGCAGCTGACCTTAAAGAAGAGCTATTTGAGTCTATAGGCCAAGTCGTTTATTGCTCAGAATAAGTAAGGGATTGTAAAGTCGGACCTATGAATCATCCAACTTTCAAGCGCAAGTAGAAGTCTCTTAAAATACATATATATTTTCTTAAAGATATTCAGTGTGTTGCTTGGAAGAATAATAAGCCTGCAGGGTCATATACATGCGAGTGACATTTATAGACCTCTTCCAAACATCTTAAGTACTTCACAAACTCAGCTCACTAGAATAAAAATCAGAAGCTTCTTCTGTTGCTCAGTAGTTAAGATGAGTGACTGTGTTTGTGAATTTTTTTAAAAGTTTGGGCTGAAAAAAGGTGCAACATTTGTATTTGAACATACTGAAAACTATGCCATAGAATATGAACAAATAATATACAAGTGTATGCATGATTAATAATCATATATATGTGGTGTCTAATTATATCATCTATCTATCTATCTATCTATCTATCTATCTATCTATCTATCTATCTACAGTAGAGTCCCACATATCCAACCTTTACTCATCCAACATTCTGTATTATCCAACGCAGTCTGCCTCCTGCCTGGATCCACAGCTGTTTCAATACATTGCAATGTTTTGGTGCTAAATTTGCAAATACAGTAATTACTACATAATGTTATCGTGTATTGAACTGCTTTTTCTGTCAATTTGTTGTAAAACATGATGTTCTGGTGCTTAATTTGTAAAATCATAACATAATTTTACATTTAATAGGCTTTTCCTTAATCCCTCCTTATCATCCAACATTTCTGCTCATTTCACTCATTCAACGTTCTGCTGGCCCATTTATGTTGGATAAGCAAGACTCTGCTCTATCTATCTATCTATCTAATGCCCATACAGGAACCAGTGTAGTGGTAAAATAGGGCATTAAGACTCTATGCAATGAAGGTCCAAATTCTTGATCAGCTATGAAATCTCATGGATAAACTGGGTAAGGCTCACTCTCTCAGTCTCAAATGAAGGCAATGGCCAACCTATCCATAAGTCTTGCCAAGAAAATCCTATGACAGATTCACCATAAACTGGACTCGACTAGAAGACATATAACAAGAAATGCATATTGCTAGCTAGTTTTCCATTAAGTCATTGGCATGCATTTATTTATTTTATAACTAAGTGATTATTAGTCTATTAATAGTGCATGCACAGGAAAACACAAATATATCCTGGGAATAGCTGTCTCCTACTGGGACTCTTAGCCTACAAAATGGATTTTGTCTTCTATGGGGACCTTCAGATTATTAAAGTCCTACTGGGACACTCAACTTCTAAAAATGGATCTTGTTTTCTACTCTAATGTTTGTCTTGTTTATCTTCCTACAGTGTATCAACCTCATTTGGATATATTGTCGAAGGCTTTCATGGCCAGAATCACTGGGTTGTTGTAGGTTTTTCCGGGCTATATGGCCATGTTCTAGAGGCATTTGACGTTTTGCCTGCATCTATGGCAAGCATCCTCAGAGGCAGTGAAGTCACTACCTCTGAGGATGCTTGCCATAGATGCAGGCGAAACGTCAAATGTCTCTAGAACATGGCCATATAGCCCAGAAAAACCTACAACAACCCACTCATTTAGATATTTTATCTATTTCCAGTTCTTCTGTAAGTCTGTCCTTCCGAATTTAAATTTAGCAACTGATACCCCATGCTGGCCAACTCTTGGTGAACAACATACAACTGGGCCTTACAGATTTTATCATGTTTTATGGAACTTCCAACACAAGGAATTTAATTCTCTCATTTCTATTGGTAAGCTGTTATTATGGTACAAGCACCTCCCCAAGAATGTGATACGGTCAGGTCGGAGTACATTTTGAAGTCCCCCCTTGTTGGGTTTCCAACAGTATTATTTTAACAAGGTTTGGGGTAATAATCATGCTTATTGTCTAATCAAACGCCAACAATCCCCCGACTATTGTTCTATTTTAATGGTAAAGCTTTGCCTCTAACCCCTAGAAATCTCCTTTAATTATTTAATCAGTTTGGCTGAAACTCACAAAGCATTAAATTGTTAGTTGCTACTTAACATTCCTTATAAATTGCATTTATTAATTTCGGGAAAGAGACTTGCCCATTGCTACAGTAATTTAAATTAGTACCACATGGTTACAGACTGGTGCAGAATGATGATTAAGTCTTTGGGGGTAAACTCATTGCTTTGGAAGATCTTTAATCGATAGGAGAGACAGAGCAGGAGAAGGAAAGGAAGGAGGAGCCAAGTAAAGTTATGTCCATTTTTTTTCCAAAAAATGTAATGAGCCATGGACAGAATTTTTCATCGTAAGCATTAACTAATAGTGCCCCCGCATCTCATGTCATTTTGAGCTTTTTCCTCATTCTGGATACACTTAGGTTTGCTGACGAGTCAAAGAAATGCCCCATTGATATTTAATGGTTCCTAATGTAGGGTTGCTACTGCCATTTATAATTGTTGTATGGATTTCTCATTGTTTTAGAGAGCCACCCATGAAACGAAATGACTGGAAAGGGCTCATCTATATTTTCCAAGGCCTTGATACAGTTTGAGGGTAGTTTTAGTGTTAGCTGGGACCCATTCTGATTGGTGGAGTAGAATCCACCACAACCAATGGTGTGTGTAGCTGGATGATGAGCACAGCAGAGAAAGAGGTAACCCTACTTACACATGCTAATACACCCATACATTCAGACATGCAGTTACACGCAGGCATAATAGCAGTCAGTCAAGAGTAATTTTTCTGGGCAGGGAAGAAAGCTGATGGGAAGAAAATCAACTCATTTAAAATGTGATGCCAGCAGAAAGATATCTGGTACCATTAAGAAAAGAAATGAATGGCCCTAAAGCAAATCAAGCTTGAACTTTTACTAAAAACCAAAATGATTAATTGAGGTTGTCATACATTGGGCATATCATGAGACAATGCAACTCTTTGGAAAAAAAATAAAGCAGAAGACTGAGAAAAGAGAAAAATCATGCTACAGAGAAATTGATTCAACCAAGGAAGCCACAGCCCTGGGTTTGCAAGATATAAGTAGGAAACTTGATGATGGAAGCTATTGGTTGTCTCTCAATTAATGAGGTTGTTATAAATTGCAGTTGACTTGATAACTTGGTAGGAACAACAAGAACAATTTTAGCCTGAAGTGATGTCGCAACCAAGTTTCACTATATAGACAGATAAACTAGAACTGTAAGGATCAATTTTGACGGAGGAAGCCAACAGATAAGATCTCAAGTAGGAGAAAACAGGGCTGGACAATAAAACAAGCAGCAGAAACTGTGGATAGAAATAAAAGAAATCTGGGACATTGAGCATCAAGAGATTGGGGAAGGAGTTCATGTTAGAGATGGGGCTTAGATGTCCACAAAGGGAGTGGGGATGGATTTAGAGTACTTTAGTTGGCATGCTGCATGGAGGGCTACACCACCAGAAATAGGGCTACACCAAAGTCTTTGAGGAACACAGAGGCACTATAAAAGTGTAATTTTGGCACTTGGACATTATTGTGTGTTATTTTTGGCAGTTGTGGGAGGGGAGTTGGCTGTTTTGGAGGGGGTAGCATCCTCCAAAACAATCTGAGATATTTCACTATTGGTTTCTATTTACTAACCATCAAAAATGCATTTTTTGGGATGAAAAATTGTGGGTTTGAGGGCTAGACCATCCTCCAAAGAGCCACATGTTGACTACACCATTCTCATTCCTGCCCTAGAACATGGTTGCGTAAATAAGTTTGATCTGAGACTCATTCACTCTACAAAGCTGGAGGACTAGACAATCAGCTTTCTGTTGTTCCAAGTTCAGCATCCATGGATTCAACTAATTATAGCTTGAAAATATTCCCATCCCCAAGAAAGGAAAAAAAAAAACAAAGAGTAAACATTGATTTTGCTGCACATTGAACACTATGCTAATGTGTAGGCATAACCTGCTGTAACCTCTTGACATTTCACAGTTCCCCATGCTCTCTTTCGACCTCATCAGTCAGGGCTGATTTTGGCAGCATACACATCTCTAGTTTAGGCACTGAGCTCATCAGCTCCCATCCCACAATGTACAAATGTACAATGTACTTATGGTGGGGCTCCATGTCTAAACTAAAGCAGCACCAATGTATCCTGCTGCAATGCAGGGAAGCTGGATGGACACTTCCCCCATGGGATGGGGTCTGGGGTAAGTTCAGCAATGTAGGGCATGGGGAAATGGGTTCTATCTCCCCCCCCCCCCAGCTGGACACTGCTGGATTCATCACTATCCATAGCAATTCCAGCAGCACTTATGATGAGGTCCCTAGGAACTCATTTGAGTTGTTCATCATTTTATATAAGGCATATCATTCTATTACACCATTGTCATATAATGGCACTTGAGGATTCATGGATTGCAGTATCCATGGGATCTCCTGGAACCAAAACCCAATGGATTTTATGGACTACTGTATTCCAATGTTACTATCATGGTTGCCTTTTGCTGAATCCTGGGACATTTATTTGTTTTATTTGTTTACTCTATTTATTTCCCACCTTTCTTTACCCCAATGGGGACTCAAGGAGGCTTTACAAATAGCACAACAATTAAATACATTTAAGTTAAAATTTAAAAATTTAAAAATTAGAATTAGAATGTGCATTAAAATATATGAACATTGTAATCACTATCAAAATCAAGCCATCCACAGTCGTAATCCAGGGCCATTCTAAAATTATTGCACATATTTTGTAGTTATTTTGCAATGTAGTTAATCTCCAAAGGCTTGATCCCAGAGCCAGATTTTCACTTTTATTCTGAAGGGTAGGAGGAAGGGAACTGCTTTAATATCACTGGGGAGGGAGTTCCACAGACGAGGGGCCACCACTGAGAAGGCCCTGACCCTTGTTCCAACCAGACACATTTGTGCAGGTGGTAGGACCGAGAGCAGGGCCTCCTGGACAATCTTAGTCTCCTAGGTGGTTCACAGGAGGAGATACATTTGGACAGGTAAGCAGGGCAAGAAGCGTTTATGGGTTTATAGGTTAAAGCAAGCAATTTGAATTGTGCTCAACCTGGCAGACAGTGGAGCTGATGCAACAGCAGTTGTATGCTCCCTGTACACTGCTCCGGTGATCAACCTGGCTGCTGTCCATTGGTCTATTTGAAGCTTCTGAACAGGCTTCAAAGACAACCCTACATAGAGTGCATTGAAATACTCTATTCAGGATATAACCAGAGTGTGGACTACCATGGCCAAGTCTGACTTCCCAAGATATGGATGCAACTGATACACAAGTTTTGATTGTACAAATGCTCCCCTGGCCACCACCAAGACCTGGAGTTCCAAACTCAGCAATTAGTCCAGTTTATGGAAGTCTGTTCAAAATTCTGAGTCAAGAAGCTCTAGTTTCTCAACAAACCAAAACCCCTGGGGTTCCATAGGATGTTGTTATGGCAGTAAATGTAGAATATAGAGCTATACATCTGTAGTGGAAAATGATCTCTGTGGCATGTTTATTGCATTAAGAAAAAAATACTAGGAGCAATAGAAGTTATGGTTCTACCAGCAGAGAGAGGGGCTAGTGGCCCTTGTTGGGATATATAGTGGTAAGCATTTCTCTCCCAGTGTAACAAAATTAAAAGAATTTGCTTTATTACATTTCAAGAAAATGTGCGTCCAAATATGCATGCATGTTTTTGAAGGGACGATTTACAATCCGATATGGAATTGGAACAAGATGAGAACATTGGTGGGATTCTGAGAAATGCAACAAAAAAAATTGAAACAGATATATTTCCATTTGGAAATTCAAACTTAATATGCAGCAAGGAAGAATGTTGTTGATATCATATAACTCCACTGTCCTTTACTCATGTCAAATAACTGGACCACCCATAGTCTGCCAGTTAAAAAGACAGCATATATTCATAGTGTTGTGTTTCGCATTCACTTTACCAGAATGCTTCTACTGCCACTAAATCAGATGCATGGATATAGATCATTCTTCTCTGCTTAATTTCTGTGCTGTACATATATTAACTTTTTGGCTTATAGCACTGAGAACAGCAGGGTGTTTGCAATATTTCACTGTCCTTCCATTCTCCCCAACCAAACTCTTCCAACTACTGATCACCTTGAACACTTCTAGCAGGTACAGCTATTTTTTTTATAAAAAAAAAGATGGGTGGAATTTAATGCTTGTTTAATGATGGCTGGAGCTGGTATTACTGACATATTTCAGATTCTTAACCCTGCTTTAGTCCAGGTAGGAATACTTCAGCGCCTCCTGCAGGAATCCAACTGCTGGAAAATCCACATATGGAAAGAAGGGGCTGGAGAGAGAAAGAGAGAGAGAGGGAAAAAAACACCCTCAAAATAAACTTATAAAATAATAGATTCATCTTCCTGCAGCTAAAGATAAATATTAAATAAGCCGATCTGCTTCTGGCTGAAAATTAATTTCTTCTAAGGCAAATAGTGTAATACGTAGACTCGTTTCAATTCCCATTTGGCAAAGAGCCCATTTGCAGAATGCCGTGGACTTTTGAAATACTAGAAACTGCTTTCATCACACACACACACACACACACACACACACACCTCCTCTTACTTTAAACAAACATCAGTGTCTTTCTCTGCCTACCAATTCGGTGCAGTGAAAGAAAATGGAGGTGGTAGCTCAGGTTCTCGATGGTTTATCATCCAGTACAAATACGGGGACCGGAAACCTGTAGGTGTAAATTCCCTTACAGTTGTAATGCAACTTTTTTGAATGTTGCTTAATGAATGTACTTAATTGTTGGTTGCATAAGTGGAGTTGATTTATTTACTTATTTAATACCCTGCTTTCATCCCAAATGGGAGTCAAATGGAACCTTTCACGCTGGTCTAAATCTTATTGTTAATCCTTACTACAGTAGTGCATTAAATCAAATGGATTTATCTGTCTTGACTCATCATTCGACAGTTGAGTCAATATGTCTACTCTCTTGAGTTAAACCAATAGGATCCCAGCTATTCAGCTGTGCTTTCTTGGTTGATACATAACTTTGCATTTTCTTTTATTCTCTTTGAGAGAGAAAAGGTGTGCTATTAATATAACAACAACAACAAAAACAACAACAACAACAATCACGACGTAGTGATGTCGACAGACTTTACCTGCCCAGAAAATCAGTAGGCAGAAGGCTTCCGCAAGGGAAACAAATGGCAGAAGAAGATAAACATTCACTGGCATATTAAGGGAAAGGCCATCGAGAACCAACATTGATGGAAGAAAACTGCTGAAAGTGCAAAAGACAAAGGGAGAATACTGTAAAAAATACAATGCAGAGCAGAAGAGAAAACTCAAGAACAAGCCATTAGAACAAATGCAATCAAAGCCATAATTGAAAAGTCAACAACAGATCCCAAGTGTAGACTCTGCAAGGAAGCAGATGAAACAATAGATCACATCCTCAGCTGCTGCAAGAAGATCGTGCAGACAGACTACAAGCAGAGCCATGATACTGTTGTTCAGATGATTTATTGGAATTTGTGCCACAAATATCATCTGCCTGTGACAAAGAATTGATGGGATCACAAGACTGAAAAGGTTGGGAAGTGTCTGACGTGTGATCCAATACAACAGCCAGCATAGTGACCTTGTTTGCTGCATACTAATCTTGTTGTGTTTATAATAATAATTAGAAGAAGAAGAAGAAGAAGAACAACAACAACAACAACAAAGAATTGGTGGGATCACAAGCCTGAAAAGGTTACAGAAAATGAACATGTCAAACTACTCTGGGACTTCCGAATTCAGACTGACTGAGTTTTGGAGCACAATTCTCCTGACTTCTCAATCATAGAAAGAAACAATTCTGCAATCCCAGGTGATAGCAGAATTGATGAGAAGCAATGAGAAAAGCTGACACGGTATGAGGATTTAAAGATAGAACTTCAAATACTCTGGCACAAGCCAGTAAAACTGGTCCCAGTGGTGATCGGCACACTGGGTGCAGTGCCTAAAGACCATGGCCTACACTTAAAAACCGTTGGCACTGAAAAAATTGCCAGCTCTCAGCTGCAAAAGGTCACCCTACTCAGATCTGCACACATTATTTGCTGATACATCACACAATCCTTGGGAAGTGTCCTACGTGTGATCAACTACAGAAGCCAGCATAGTGATCTTGTTTGCTGTGTACTAATCTTGTATGAAATCATCATCATCATCATCATCATCATCATCATCATCATCATCATCGCCTTATTAACTGAGATTTCAGAAATAGCCACTTTGCATTCCCTATTGCATATCTCCCAGTTGTGAAATCCCTCCATTGTTTTTCAATGAAATCTGTGAGTTATGGATATTTAGAGATATTCTGTTTCTCTAACAAAAACTTTATCTCACACATTTCCCCTATTGGTTAAAATATATTTGTGCATTTTTTTCACCAGTGCAATTGATCATGTTCATAAAATCAAAGTATAGTAACTGTTCAAGAAGAGTTTGCTCCAGGCACTGTCAGCCCATTGTATGCTAATCAAGGTGGTCAGTTGAAAAGATTCACACCTAGCCCAACTTACAAAAGCCTTTTGTCTCACCCTGGTCATTCCACAGATATATAAACCCCTTTATCCCAGCTCCAGCAGACCTCTGAGGATGCTTGCCATAGATGCAGGCGAAACGTCAGGAGAAATGCCTCTAGAACATGGCCATATAGCCCGAAAAAACCCACAAGAACTGAGTGATCCCGGCCATGAAAGCCTTCGACAATACATAGTAACTGTTTGTTTTTTCTCAAACGTGTCTCCAGCTTTAGACATCTACAGATTTTTTTTCAGACAAATCACTGAATTACATTTGTATATCTGACTTCACTTCCATAATCTTGAACGAAATATCAGTGTTTTGCATCAGACAAATATGTTCAACCATGACCACAGAAAAACATCACCATGGGATAACATGCAAACCGGGTTCTAGACAATATTTCATATATACTCTTGTATAAGTAAAGTTAAATGTTTCCCCTTGATGTTAAGTCTAGTTGTGTCTGACTCTGGGGGGTGGTGCCCATCTCCATTTCTACGCCATTGTCTGTAGATGCCTCCAAGGTCATGTGGCCAACATGACTGCATGACCTCCAAGGTCATGTGGCTAAAGCAGTACCTATTTTTCTTCTCACATTTGCATGTTTTCAAACTGCTAGGTTGGCAGAAGCTGGGCCTAAAAGCAGAAGCTCACCCTGCTCCCCAGATTCAAACTGCCAACCTTTTGGTTGGCAAGTTCAGCAGCTCAGCGGTTTAACCCACTGCACCACTAGGGGACTCTTGTATAAGTTGACTGCAAAAATTAGTTGAGGGCAGGCATTGGAACCAAAATTATGTTTTTTTCTGTGATGAATGGATAAGTTGAGGGTCCTGCCACAATGAAGGGAAGGAGCTTTGGGAGCTTGGCCATCTTTTCAACCCAGTCATTCAAAAAGGGCAGAAGCAGCATTGCGATGGGGAAAGCAGAAGACCCATCCCAGGGGTTTAGGGGCTCTCCCTGAACAGACTAAACTCTGTATTGTCGAAGGCTTTCATGGCCAGAATCACTGGGTTGTTGTAGGTTTTTTTGGGCTATATGGCCATGTTCTAGAGGCATTTTCTCCTGACGTTTTGCCTGCATCTATGGCAAGCATCCTCAGAGGTAATGAGGTCTGTTGGAACTAGGAAAAAGGGGTTTATATATCTGTGGAATGACCAGGGTGGGACAAAGGACTCTTGTCTGTTGGAGCTTGGTGTGAATGTTTCAACTGACTACCTTGATTAGCATTTGATTATCTGGCAGTGCCTGGAGCAATCCTCTGTTGACTAAACTCTCATCTTTTGCCATTCAACTCAGAGAAGGGGATAGCTGCTTTTTTATATAAGAGTTACCGTACATGGATGAGTTTACCTAGGTTGTCGGGATAAATATTTTGATTAACGTATCTGGACTTATATGTAGCTACTAGCTATTGTTGGACTAGATCAAGCTGCATGAGTAGCAGTAGCAACCATTACATCCTAAGTGAAATTTCAACTCTCCACTAGTGTTCCTATCTATCGGTGTATTGAACGCCTATGAGATAACATGAATATTTTAGTTGGTTGCATTTGTAAAGGGTCTTTTCTGCAGTAGGTGTTTAAAAAAGTTTGTTTTGGCGCAGAGCTTCATTCAGCCTTCTTCATTTGCTTCTACAAACCCTGAGGGAATAGGTCCCTTTCACCACTGGTGGGCCGGAAATCATTTCGAGTTTAGACGGCTTCTCCTTTTGTGATTAAACCAAATTACCTCAAGGCTGATAGGATGAGCTGTGTTCTTGTTTCCAATTTGACTTTTACAGCCCCGCTGAGACCATCTCTAATATAGGTGATTACTCCTTTCAACTTTCTGGAAACTGCTCAAGAGATAAGTAGACCAAAGATTTAGGATAATACAGGTTAAGATAATGTGCATATTTGACTACTACACATTTCAGGCAGGGTGGAAAGAGTGGGAAGGAATAGTGAAACAGGAGTGGGTCAGAAACCCTTTCACATACTCTTAGATGTAGATTTTTGTAGGGTCACAGTTGCTCTGTTCCTGTAGTAGAAAATAATAGTACACCTATGGGGTGAAAGAGTGGGAAGATCCCTTTTTTTTCTCTGTGTTCTGTAACACCTTTTTCACTGTGAAAAGACATTTGCTTAATATTTAAATGCTACCCAAAGCCGTGGTTGATATTCAGTTGGTTCATCCCAAACAGAGTTGTATTATGGACTCCATTGTTGAACTATGAGTCAACGCAAAGCTAAATCCAACTGATTTAACAACAAGAAGAAGAACTTTATTTTTCTACTCCGCCTCCATCTCCCTGAAGGGATTCGGGTGGTTTACATGGGGCCAAGCCCAGGCAAAGTACAATTAAAAGCCAAAAAAGCCAAAACAATGACAATTTAAAACAGCAGACAGTAATAAACAAGTATCAAGCAACAACAGGCTAATTATGGAGGTGGGGAAGGAGGCCATGTGCAAACTAATTCAAAGATAAGTGGTTCAAGGTGGAAAGACGCGTATAATAGAATAGGAAATAGCATGGAACAGAGCAATTGAGCAGGATTAATTCAACTTAAAACTCAGAAAGGGAGCCCCGGTGGTGCAGTGGGTTAAAGCACTGAGCTTCTGAGCTTGTTGACCAAATGGTCGCAGGTTCGATTCCAGGGAGCGGAGTGAGCTTCCGCTGTCAGCCCTAGCTTCTGCCAACCTAGCAGTTCGAAAACATGCAAATGTGAGTAGATCAATGGGTACCGCTCTGGCAGGAAGGTAACAGCGCTCCATGCGGTCATGCTGGCCACATGACCTTGGAGGTGTCTATGGACAACGCCGGCTCTTCAGCTTAGAAATGGAGATGAGCACCACACCCCAGAGTCAGACATGACTGGACTTAATGTCAGGGGACAACCTTTACCTTTACCTTTAATGTGATATAGAAATTCAAGGATGGGTTCAGATCATGACTCAATCAACTCTAGTTTAGCTAGGACTAACAATAGAATTTAGGTCAATAAAGAAGATTTGGGGAGGAATGTTACTTTGGATGTCCTTCCTGCTCTACCATTTCATGTCAGATTAAATAACTGAGGAATGTCCTGAGTTTAAAATACCTGAGCAGTGCAGTTCAGGAATCATAGAATCATAGGGTTGGAAGAGACCTCATGGGCCAAGCAGGAAAATCACATTCTAAGCACTCCCAACAGATGGCCATTCAGCCTCTGTTTAAAAGACTCCAAAGAATGAGCCTTCACTACACTCTGGGGCAGAGAGAGGGAGTTCCACTTCTGAACAGCTGTCACAAAAAATTAATGTACAGATTTTATAAATGTGGATTTAATATGATATGTGGGAATGAATGGAAGAATGGAAGGATGTATGTAGTTAATAATTTTGGAAACACCAGTAAAAGACCCAGGCCTGCACTGACTAACTACCTGCTTGCTGGACTATAATTAAAATTTGCTAATGAGAAACTCTGATAAGAACTGGGACAGTGATAATAGATTTTTTTTTTGCAACATTCCTTATGTTAAGAAGGAAGTCTACACAAGCCTTGTGTTTGTTAACATCAATCAAGAAGAGTCAACATCTGGCCAGGAAACTGAGATGGAGCCAGGATGGAAAATGTCTATCATTAATTTACAACTTTGGGACTACATCAGCAGAATATTCCTATAAAAGGCTCAGTCTGATAATGCTCAAAGTAATGGCAGACCTGAGGAGTCTATTCCATTCACTATGCTCTGCTCCATGGGAAGGAGAGAGATAGTGTACCTATGGAGAGTGGCAGATTTGCACGGGAGCAGTCTGGTCACTTTGGCCTTCTTTCTCAAGGGAAAAGGAAGAAGTGCGTTTTTAGCATCTTAGATTTTGTGCAGGGAGTCAGGTTCTGCTGTATGGAAAACAGAGATCTGATCCTTGGTGTTGTGCTTAGGGAAAGGATGCATTTTGGAGTTTTGAATTATGGCATTATGGAAGTTTTGGAGCTGTATGTTGACAGGCTATAGGAAAGCAGGGTTTGGCCTAAGAGGTGCTTCTCCAAGGAGGGAGAAAAGGATATAGTAATATTTGAATGCCTGAGGATGAATGCATGTACATGTGGTGTGAATGTTGAGTGAATTCCCCTTTGTTTGTTTGTTAGCCATGTAATTATAAATCCAATGTAGTTGCATAGAATTTGTATGTCTGTATGTCCAATGTCATTCTATGTCTAAATGCTTTTATGTAATCTGGTGTACATTCTCACACTGGAAATTGCAATAAAAAGAACCTATGCTTTAACATCATTGAAAAGTCATTCATGACACAACTCACACAGTCAGAAAGTTCTTCCTAATGTTCAGGTGGAATCTCCTTTCCTGTAGTTTGAAATGTATTAATGCAAAATGTGGACTGCCTGCAGACGTCACATGCAACTCCTGGAACGATTCCATCGGCGCTGCCTCTGGAAAATCCTGCAAATCTCTTAGGAAGACAGGTGCACAAACATCAACATGCTGGAAGAAGCAAAGACAACCAGCATTGAAGTGATAGTCCTCCGCCATCAACTCCGCTGGGCTGGCCACATTGTCCGGATGCCCGAGTACAGCATTTTTCCAAATCCGTAAGGATACCAAGGTGCTTGTTTATAAAGCTATTGTCCTCCCAACCCTGCTATATGTCTGTGAGATGTGGACCATCTGCAGACGTCACATGCAACTCCTGGAATGATTCCATCTGCACTGCCTCCAGAAAATCCTGCAAATCTCTTGGGAAGACAGGCGCACAAATGTCAGCGTGCTGGAAGAAGCAAAGACCACCAGCATTGAAGTGATGGTCCTCCGCCATCAACTCCGCTGGACTGGCCACATTGTCCAGATGCCTGACCACCGTCTCCCAAAGTAGTTGCTCTGCTCCGAACTCAAGAATGGAAAACGGAGTGTTAGTGGGCAGGAAAAGAGATTTAAAGATGGGCTCAAAGCCAACCTTAAAAACTCTGGCATAGACACTGAGAACTGGGAAGCCCTGGCCTTTGAGCGCTCCAGCTGGAGGTCAGCTGCGACCAGCAGTGCTGCAGAATTTGAGGAGGCACGAGTGGAGGGTGAAAGAGAGAAACGTGCCAGGAGGAAGGCGCGTCAAGCCAACCCCGACCGGGACCGCCTTCCACATGGAAAGCTCCGCTCGAGAACACTCCCTTTATTCAGCCCACTTAGCTCCCTTGATACCTCTCTGTCCACCTCAATATCAGAGTCATCCCCACCAAATGCCCAAGGGAGATTATTTCCCAGCCCAACTTCCTCCCCTGAGAGTTGACTAGATTCTGGCCGGGCGGGGGGAGGTAAGGTTCCAGAGGAAGGGGGTGCTATCCGAGTCGTGTGGGGAAGGAGATTTGCGGTTCATAAACATCCCAGGGAGAAGCGCAACAGAGTCCTTGCGACCCTGGAAAAGGTGGGTAGTGGTAGGCTCCTTGGCAGCCCCCTTGGTCTCAAGGTCTTATTGATCAATGCCAGATCCGTAAATGATAAGACCGCAGCCATCCAGGACTTGATCCTGGATGAGAGGGCGGATCTGGCATGCATTACCGAGACCTGGTTGGACGAGGTGGGAGGTGTAAACCTTTCCCAGCTGTGTCCCCCAGGTTTCGGAGTGCATCAACAGGCCAGACAAGGGGGGCGGGGAGGAGGGGTCGCAGTGGTCTTCCGGCAATCCATCGCCGTGACCAGATGCGTTGTCCCACAAGCGTCTGGGTTTGAATGCGTCCACTTGAAGGTGGGGAGCCGTGACAGTGTGGGGTTCCTGCTGGTGTATCGTCCACCCCGAGATCCAGCAGCTTCCCTGGCTGAGTTAGCGGAGGTGGTCTCTAATTCGGCCTTGGTCTCCCAGCGCCTGGTGGTGCTGGGAGACTTTAACATCCACGCCGAGACCACTTTATCGGGCGCAGCTCAGGACTTTATGGCCACCATGACGGCCATAGGACTGTCACAGATAATATCTGGCCCCACGCATCATGCTGGGCACACTCTCGACCTCGTCTTTGTGGCGGACGACGAATTGATCAGAGTGGAAGATCAAAACATCCTTCCAGTGTCATGGTCTGACCATCATCTGATCACATTTAGACTTACTGCGACCCTAAACCTCCGCAGGGGTGGAGGACAAATTAAGATGGTCCGCCCTAGGAGACTGATGGATCCGGACGGATTCCTGAGGAATCTTAGGGTTCCCCCTGCCTTGGAGCCTGGCGATTCTATCGACGCCTTAGTAACTCTCTACAACGGGGAGATGGCCAGGGCGTTAGATACGATCGCACCCGAACGCCCCATCTCGTTGCGTCGTGACAGGCCATCTCCTTGGTTTACCGAGGAGCTGGCTGTCATGAAGCATACGAGAAGGGGGCTAGAGCGCAAATGGAGGAAATCTCGGAACGTGTCTGACCGAACACGGGCTAGAGCCTCCCTTAAGGCATACTCCGTGGCTATACGGGCGGCCAGGAAGTCATTCACAACCGCCCGTATAGCATCTGCAGCAAATAGATCATCGGAGCTGTTTCGGGTCGTGGGTGAGCTCCTCCACCCACCAGCGGTGGAGGAGCTCCCCGACGACCCCGCAGCTCGGTGTCGCGATTTCGCACACCATTTTGCAGATAAAGTCGCCCAGATACGCCTCAAGCTCGACTCCAATTCCATCGCAGTGCCAGGAGAGGTGACGGAGGCACCTGCTTGTCCAATTTTATGGGATTCTTTCAGGCTTGTTCTTCCTGAAACCGTGGAGGAGACCCTTGGGGCTGTGAGAGCGACCACCTCATCCCTGGACCCATGCCCATCTTGGCTCATTAAATCAGCCAGAGGGGGGTTGTTTGACTGGTTTGTACCGATTATCAATACATCGCTGGAGCAAGGAATTTTTCCATCTAACCTGAAGCAGGCCGTGGTTCGCCCACTTATCAAAAAAGCTTCCCTTGACTCCTCGGTACTGAATAACTACAGGCCGATCTCCAACCTCCCCTTTTTGGGAAAGGTGCTGGAGAGGGTGGTCGCCTCTCAGCTTCAGGGTTTCCTAGACGATACCAACTACCTAGATCAGTCACAGTCTGGTTTCAGGCCTGGCCATGGCACCGAGACAGCCTTGGTCGCCTTGGTGGATGACCTCCGCAGAGAACTGGACAGGGGGAGTGTGACTCTGCTGGTTCTCTTGGACATCTCAGCGGCTTTCGATACCATCGATCATGGTATCCTTCTGGGTCGTCTCTCCGGGATGGGCCTTGGGGGCACGGTTCTGTCGTGGCTCCAGTCCTTCCTGGAGGGACGAACTCAGATGGTGAAGCTGGGAGATGCCTGCTCTGACCCCTGGCCTTTGACCTGTGGGGTCCCGCAAGGCTCTATTCTATCTCCCATGCTTTTTAACATCTACATGAAACCGCTGGGAGAGGTCATCCGGGGTTTTAGAGTTGGGTGCCATCTCTACGCGGATGACACACAACTCTACTACTCCTTTCCACCTAATTCCAAGGAGGCTTCTCAGGTGCTAGGTGAGTGCCTGGCCGCTGTGTCGATCTGGATGAGGAAGAACAAGCTGAAGATCAATCCCGACAAGACAGAGGTCCTCCTGGTCGATCGCAAACCGAATCGGGGTATAGGGTGGTTACCTGTGTTGGACGGGGTTACACTCCCCTTGAAGCCACAGGTCCGCAGTTTGGGCGTCCTCTTGGATTCCTCGCTTACACTTGAAGCTCAGGTGTCGGCGGTATCCGGGAGGGCCTTTGCGCAACTGAGACTTGTGCGCCAACTGCGACCATACCTCGTGAAGGCCGATCTGGCCGGGGTGGTCCACGCCTTGGTCACCTCTAGAATGGATTACTGCAATGCGCTCTACGTGGGGCTGCCCTTGAAGACGGCCCGGAAACTTCAATTGGTCCAGCGGGCAGCAGCCAGGATGCTAACAGGGGCTCACTATCAAGAGAGGTCTACCCCTCTGTTTAAGGAGCTCCACTGGCTGCCTTTTATTTTCCGGGCCCAATTCAAGGTGCAGGTGCTTACCTACAAAGCCCTAAACGGTTCGGGACCACCCTACCTGCGTGACCGCATCTCCATCTACGAACCCACACGCTCGCTACGGTCATCCGGAGAAGCCCTGCTTGTGATCCCACCCACGTCGCAAGCGCGCTTGGTGGGGACGCGTGACAGGGCCTTTTCCGTGGCGGCCCCCAGACTTTGGAACGCCCTCCCAAAAGATCTCAGACAGGCCCCCACTCTAGCCGTTTTCAGAAGGAAGTTAAAAACCTGGCTGTTCCGTTGTGCCTTCCCAGACTAGGAATCCCCATCCCAGGTCCTAGAAGCACCTTAGCATAACCAATGTTGCTGCACACCACACTTTAATCCTACGTTCCTCCTGCCATTTCAGCACTTTTAATCCCTGTACCCCACTGCGCCGGCCGAACCAGTTTTTAATAGTGTCCTGATGTATTGTCATTGTGGTTTATTTTGCTTAATTGTTTTGATTTGCTTTGTTTACTGTTGTGCTATGTTTTCTTTTGTATTGTGTTTGAGGCTTCAGCCGTGTAAGCCGCATCGAGTCCTTCGGGAGATGCTAGCGGGGTACAAATAAAGTTAATAATAATAATAATAATAATGGAAACCAATGCCCTCACTGCGGAAGAAGATGCAGAGCAAGAATAGGGCTCCACAGCCACATGTGGACCCACAAGAATTCTGATCCTGGAAGACTATCCTACTCGGCCAACGAGGGATCGCCTAAGTAAGTAAGTAAAGTCTCCAAATTATGAAGCTTTGCACAACCCTAATACAGGCCCTCTAAGAACTATGGCTTCTTGACAGAGGGTTGGACTGGATGGCCCACGAGGTCTCTTCTAACTCTATGATTCTATGATTCTAAACCTCTTTGTTCATTTAGAGTGCTCCTGTTTTCCCTATTTCAAATTTAATACTTTTCCTAATATATTGCATGTTTCCTCCCATGTATTTAAACTGTACTTAAAAGCATGCTAAGAATGGATAATTCTTTAATGGTTGTTCACTTACACGCGATTGTGGGTCATTACCCAATCATTTAAAGGGCATTAATGAGAAGCATTTAATGGTTTTAGTAGAATATCATTGTAAGGGACAGGGGAAAAGTTACTGGCTGTAAATTTTTATGACCATTTCTTATAAAATGTATTACATTTGGAGATTTATGTATGTAACAAGGACTACAATAAAAAGCTTGGCTCAAAATAATTTGAAATCAAAGTAATGCATATAGATAAGGCTCCATGTGCTGAAGCATTGCATGGAATCCAGCTCACTCTGTCTCTGTCTTGGGCGATTCTCAAATTATTTGAAGCATAGAAAGGAAGAATGGCAAAATCTCCTTTATGGAAATCTGAGCAAAGGAGAAAGGCTGGGTCTGTATGCTACTAATTTAGCAATGCATAGACCAGCCTGTGTTCTGTTGGTCTTTCATTTTTAAATTAGTTAGTGATATTTTCCAATTTTCCTTTAAGCTCTTGTTGGGAGAGGGGACCTATGATTCAATGATTTCTTTTCTCCACAACATAGACAGTTCTAATGGTTGAGATGCTGTATCTGATGCTACAATATGAAACTTTATGGTGACTTAGCTATGTTTCTGATATGATATACAACCCTTCTAGTGAATGGGACAATATGCATTAGGATATCTTGCTGGTGTTCAGTTGGTGTTCAGGACCCATAGCTCGATGATGGTACCCATTGCACATCGGAAGCCATAGTGCTCTGATGCCTATAATTCAACAGGATCCATGTCACTAAAATGCCAATTGTGCAACAAGATCCATAGTGTTATGATGTGCTTTTCATAATGGAGTCCCCCCATGCTATGGTATCCATTGCATAGTGGGATTCATAGCATTACAATGCACATTGGGCAATGGGACCCACAAAGTCATAATGCTCATTTCACACTGGAAGCTATAGTGCTCATAGTGAAATAGGATTCATAACTCCATGATATCCTTTGCACAGTTTCAAAGTGCTATGATGCTCTTTGCATGATAGATTCCACTGTGCTGTGATGTCCATTGCACTGTGGGATCCACAGCATTTAAATGCCCGTTGTGCAATCAGAGCCACAATGCTAGCACAGATCTATAACACTGTGGTGTCTATTGCACTTCAGGCCCCATTGTGGAATTGTCAGGTTGTTAGCTCCTCTTTTAGAAAGGTCCTAAAGATGTAACTACTGTACATCTTTGCTCTCTCTCTCTCTGAGAATGCAGGTGTTGTCATCATCACAATTCACCTTTAGGTGCTTGTAAATTTATTTATTTATTTATTTATTTATTTCTTGCATTTATTAACCGCCGCTCTCAGCCCTAGGGCGACTCGTGGCGGTGTACAGTACAAAAAGACACTTTACAAAGAAATCAAAAACAACAAACTAACATCACTAATACACTACATCTAAATTGCACTAAAATAATCCGCTCCGTCATATTGTGGAATCATAATCAATCTCGTAGTCGTAATTCATTCCGGTTGTCATTTCCAGTAACATAGCATAGCACTCAGTTGAAAGCCTGCTTGAAGAGCCACGTCTTCAGGCCCTTACGAAAGGCCATGAGGGAGGGCGCCTGCCTGATGTCAGCAGGGAGGGAGTTCCACAGCCGGGGGGCCACCACCGAGAAGGCCCTCTCTCTCGTCCCCGCCAGACGTGCCTGTGAGGCAGGCGGGATCGAGAGAAGGGCCTCCCCGGATGATCTCAAGGTCCTCGTGGGCTCATAGGCCGAGATGCGGTCTGCAAGGTATTTTGGGCCGGAACCGTTTAGGGCTTTGCAGGATAACACCAGCACCTTAAATTGGGCCCGGTAGCAAATCGGCAGCCAGTGGAGCTGGAACAACAAGGGCGTTGTATGCTCCCTGCGTCCTGCTCCCGTTAACAACATGGCTGCCGCGCGCTGGACTAGCTGAAGCTTCCGGGCCGTCTTTAAGGGCAGCCCCACGTAGATTGGTTTATGATGATATAAATATTTCACAGGATGCCTTACATTTCTTCAACATGTCTTGCAATGATACATACGTATATACATATATGTCTATAAATTGGGAGCTCCCGGTGGTGCAATGGGTTAAACCTCTGAGCTGTTGAACTTGCTGATCAAAAGGTCTCAGGTTCGAATCCAGGGAGCAGGGTGAGTTCCCACTGTTAGCCCCAGCTTCTGCCAACCTAGCATTTTGAAAACTTGCAAATGTGAGTAGATCAGCAGGTATCGCTCCAGTGGGAAAGTAACTGCACTCCATGCTGTCATGTCGTCCACATGACCTTGCATGTGTCTACAGCCTAGAAATGGAGATGAGCACCAACCCCAAGAGTCGGACACAGTGGCGGCCCTAGGTAATTTTCAACGGTAAGCAAACAGTATTTTGGCGCCCCCCTCCCCAACCAATCACTGATATATATTTTCTGTTCGTCGTGGGAGTTCTGTGAGCCATTTTTGGTTCAATTCCATCATTGGTGGAGTTCAGAATGCTCTTTGATTGTATGTGAACTATACATCTCAGTAACTACAACTCGCATATGTCAAGGTCTATTTTCCCCCAAGAGTGCCTCAAGAGCACCCCTGGGCAAAATCAACTATACTGCAAATGCTTACTTTGCATAATGGGTTGAGCCGCCCCTGGTTGGACATAACTGGACTTAATGTCAGGGGAAAACATTTACCTTTACCTATAAATTGAAGTGTCCAGAGGAGGGTGACTAAAATGATTACTGATCGGGAGACCATGCCTTATGAGGGGCTTGAAGAAGAGAAAGATAAGAGGAGACATGATCGTCATGTATATGAAAGGGCTTCTTAAGGAAGAAGAAGCTGCCTTGTTTTCTGCTGCCCTTGAAACCAGGTCTAGGAGCAATGGATTCAAATTACAGGAAAGGAGATTGCACCTGAACATTAGGAAGAACTTTCTGACTTTAAGAGCTATTCAGCAGTAGATCTCTCTCCCTCTGAGTGTGGTGGAAACTCCTTCCTTGGAAACTTTTAAACAGAGGCTAGATGGCCATCTGTCAGGGATACTTTGATTATGGGTTGGACTAGATGGCCCATGTGGTCTCTTCCAACTTTATTATTTTATGATTCTATGGCATGCCCCCTCCTCCATTTCAGATGTTAAATGACATTAATAATAATAGTAACTTTATTCTTGAACCTGGGGACTTGGGGCGGCTTACATATGACACAAATTGCCTAAAACAAAACATAAAATAAACATCAGGAAAGAATGCTTCTGGAACATGGCCATACAGCCTGAAAAACTTACAGCAACCCAGTGATTTCGGCCATGAAAGCCTTCAACAATACATAAATAAACACACAGTACAGTATAGTATAGTACAGTACAGTACAATAAAGTAAAACTATAGCAAAGAAAACAACAATTTAAAACTCAGACATTGGAGATGAGACTGTAACAGCAAAATGTTGAATAGTGGTGGTGGTGTGCATATGTGTGTGACTTTGGTTATTTTAGGGATGGTGTTGGTGTTGGAAGATACACACACATGCATGCAGGTATAAAGTGGACTCAGATAAAAACATGGCATTAACAGGATGCCATCCACTGCCTCCCAAAATTTTATGCCCCACATGATATAGCAGCATGGAGTTTACTTGTATAAATCTTATGGCTCAAAGTCCTAAGTATTTTTTCCCCACCTATAATGACATCTTAATCAAAAAAGAGGGTTCACTACAACTGAAAACAAGGGAAGAAATTGCCCAAAAAATTAACACAGTCTCATGGTTCCAGTTCATACAACTAAAGGAATACCACAAGAAAGAGAAATAGGTTTCATGGAAAAAGACAACTTTCAAGATATAATCATATTGAAAGAAAAAAATTATAACCAAGATTTGTAACAAGGTGCTGGACTGGACTACGGAGACAGAGATAGTTAAAGAATGCATGATCAAATGGGCATCAAATATTGGAAGAGCGATAAAACTGAATGAATGGGAGAAGTTGTGAACAAAAAAGATCAAATACAACTACTCAACAGATTTAAAGGAGAACTTGATTAAGATGTTCTACAGATGATACATGACCCCTCAAAAACTAAGTGTAATGTACAGAAATACCCAGAACAAATGCTGGAAATGTGATATGCAGGTCGGAACATTCTACCACGCCTGGTGGACATGCCCCAAAGTGAAAACCTTTTGGAAGATGGTACAAGAGATATGCGAGAAAATATTGAGAATAAAGATCCAGCTGAAACCGGAATACTTTCTGTTGGGACTAACAGATGAAGAAGTTGAAAGGGACTGAAACAAGGACATTTTACTTACATACCTCTCTACTGCCGCTAGAATGGTAATAGCAAAAAAAATGGAAACAAAGTGAACTCGCAACGAAAGAAGAATGGCTAAATAAAATTCAAGCAATTAAAGATGCGGATAAATTAACTTTTGCCTTAAAAGAATCTTATGGAAGACCGATCATAAAGACAAAGTGGATGACAAAAAAACTAATAAAAAGAAAGGAAGAGTATGACACATGAAAGCAGTATAGAAGAGAAAGTAAAGAGGAGAAAGGAAACATCAAGATCACGATAAAAGTGGAAAAGGAAGACATATTAAAGGTAAAATGGAACAGACCGGCAGTGGATATTTGGAGAAGAAGATTGGAAGTTGATGTGATTTCCCCTCCCCGCACCCTCTACACCCCCCCCCCTTTCCTTTCTTTTTTTTTCTTTTTTGCCTATTGGACCCTCCCCCCCCCCCCCCGGTATTAAATTTCTATGTATACATTCAACCCAATACCACCCTATACCCTTATCCTGTTTTTATGTATAATTAAAGAGAAAATGTATTTAATAAAAAGTATTTCTTAAAAAAGTCCTAAGTATTTTTTTTCCAAATAAATAAACCATAGATAATACCATTACTGCTATAGGGAGTTTAGACTCCCCCTTCCCATTCTAAATCCGTAACATAAAATCAAACTAGCCAACAAAAAATTGACAAACTGAAGTCTTCTCATCCTGCATCAAAGTTGTCAAAACTCACCCAATACTTCATCCACATGTGCACACCATGAAATACAAATTTTAAAAACCACTATACAAGCTATGCTATCATTTGAAAAATTTAATAGCAAAACAGTCATCATCTGATACCAACTTGGTCCATTTGCAAATTGCATACTAAGAAAGCAAAGGTTCTTCCCCTCGCTTCCCTCCCACTTCCCCCAGATTCTTGCATAAATAGGAAGAATATTTCTAATTTAAAAGGCAGATGTAACGCAGTGCATGAATCAAACTGAACCATATCTCCACAAACGCAGAGATTTTTACAGTATGCATTAAGCAAGAGTTATATTTCTTACAGCATCTGGCCTGTAAGATAGAGAGTTAAGATAACCTGGTGAAAAGAGAGCATGGCTTTTAATTAAAATGAAGAATTTTCCCCACAATATAAAAAAGAGAGCAAAAGTTGTATGATTATTCGGTTGTAATGTACGCAACCACAAAAAGTCAATACGGATAGAATTGTAGATAATTTTCTGCATAGGTGTCATGCTTGTTTCTTTTTTTATGATTATTTTTATTAGGACAGATTAAAACAAAACAAACAAATATACAAAAAACAAAAGAAACATGTCAACAACAAAAGATTAAAATACTTTTTCTAGAATATTACTACTACTAGTGTTAGAAAAAAAGACCTTCCTAGGGTCCTAAAATGACCCTGGGAAACCAAAACATGGTAAAACACCTCTTCCAGTTTAGCAGGTGTTTGAGGTCATATTAAGGTGAAGGAGGAAGAGGAAGAAGAGAAGGAGATGGGATGATCTGGAGGACACAAAACACAAAACACTCCATGAGCCATACTATCCCCATATCGATAAATCTTGTATAGTGCAAACTCATAGTAAGAGTTTGATTGTTCATTTGACTTTCTGCTGCTGAACCCAGCACATGCCCAAGCCTTGTAGGAGAGTATTGCTGGAGAAAGCACAATGGGAAAAAAGGATGGGAAGGTGTGGAGATAGATTTGTCATAAAGTCCTTAACGATGTTCAATGTATTGTCAAAGGCTTTCATGGCCAGAATCACTGGGTTGTTGTAAGTTTTTTTGGGCTGTATGGCCATGGTCTAAAGGCATTCTCTCCTTACGTTTTGCCTGCATCTATGGCAAGCATCCTCAGAGGTAGGATCCTCACTACCTCTGAGGATGCTTGCCATAGATGCAGGCGAAACGTTAGGAGAGAATGCCTCTAGACCATGGCCATACAGCTCAAAAAAACCTACAACAACCCAGTCCTTAAAGAGATTGAAAGAGTCCAGAAAGGTTTCATTTTAGAGGAGCCTCTTAGGTCTGGAGGAACTGAAAAAGACAGAGTAAGGGTGCATCTACATTGTACAATTAATGTTTAACTGCCATGGTTCATTGCTATAGAACCATGAAAGTTGAAACCTGGTAAAGCACAGGACTCTTTGGCAGAAAAGGTGAAAGACCTTGTAAAACAACTTCCATAATTCCAAAGAATTGGCCATTGCATTTGAAATTGTGTTAAACTGCACTAATTAATTCTACAGTTAATTAATTCACAGGACCAAGTAGCAACAGTAAAAACAGACCACAGAACAACAGACTAGTTCAAGATTGGGAAATGAGTACGGAAGGGCTGTATATTCTTACTCGATCTTGTATGCAGAACACATCATGAGACATTTGGGATTTGATGACTCCAAGGCGCTGGAGTTACAATTGCTGGACAAAACATTAACAACCTTAGATATGCAGATGATACCACTTTGATGACCGAAAGCAAGAAGGAGTTGAGAAGCCTTATGACCAAGGTGAAAGAAGAAAGTGCAAGTGCTGGGTTGCATTTAAACATTAAAAGAACCAAAATTATGGCAACCAGACGGATTGATAACTGGCAAATAGAGGGAGAAAATATGGAGGCAGTGACAGACTTTGTATTTCTATGTGCAAAGATTACTGCAGATGCAGACTGCAGCCAGAAAATCAGAAGACATTTATTTCTTGCGAGGAGAGCAATGACCAATCTCAATAAAGTAGTGAAGAGAAGAGACCTCACACTGTCAATGAAGATCCGCATAGTTAAAGCAATGGTATTCCCCGTAGTAGTAACCTATGGATATGAGAACTGGACCATAAGGAAGGCAGAGTGAAGGAAGATGGATGCTTTTGAACTGTGATGTTGGAGGAAAATTCTGAGAGTGCCTTGGACCACGAGAAGATCAAACCAGTCCATACTCACTGGAGGGAAGGATATTAGAGGCAAAGATGAAGTACTCTGGCCACATAATGAGAATACAGGAAAGCTTGGAGAAGAGAATGATGCTGGAGAAAATGGAAGGAAAAAGGAAGAGGGGCCGACCAAGGGGAAGATGGATGGATGGTATCCTTGAAGTGACTGGCTTGACTTTGAAGGAGCTGAGGGTGGCCATGGAAGACAGGAAGCTCTGGTGTAGGCTGGTCCATGAAGACACTTTGAAGAGCTGGAGGTAACTGAACGAATAAACTGTTGTCGCTTCCAACATTAATAGATTCACCCTTGGGGTTTTTTTTTTTTTTGGGGGGGGGGGTATATGTTTTAAAAAGCATTTTAATTATATTTATTATGTTTTAATTGTATTTTTAATCAGACATACAATACTATTTAATTGTTTTTTTAAATATTTGTATTCATTTTGTTGTAAATTAATCAAAGTGTGTGATTGTTAGCCACCTTGAGTCCCTTCAGGGAGAAAAACGAGATATAAATAAAGTAAATAACAAATAATTCATAAATAGTTTAACTTCTACAATAACACAAAGTTCTTGCTAATGTTTAAGTAGCACCCTGATCATGTTTTTAGTACCAGACATCTGTTAGTGGATTGCAAGGTTGTAAGAAAAATTCAAAGTAGACCCGTTAGCCTCAAATGTGCTTACCACTGCTCTAAAACAATGAGATGACTGAGGGGGGAGCAGCATAGCAGGTGGTAGGACCTGATTTGTTCATTTTCCTCCTAGAAGCAGCTGTAAACATGATGATAAAATGTTTCTAAATTTTACCTTATAAACAATAGAATTTTTTCGGGGTTTTGTTCTTGGAAACCAGTGCCGATTTGATTGTTCTCAATGAGAGTATCAGTGCCTCGTTATAATCCATCTTGAAAGTGAGCAAATCCCTTCTCTCCGGCTGATTATTACAAATTATTAAAAGTTAGGACAATACAGTTCCAAACTGCTTTAAATATCTTGAAAAGAAATGGAAACAATCAGTGTCATTAGAAGTAAATTGCAGTGAAACAATGTGCCAGGAATCGAAATGTTTCAAGATGTAACAAACAAATGAAAAAATATATAGTGTGGGGAAGGGGATAAAAAAAACACAAGCATGGGAGTTGAGAGAGAAGAATCCATAGCTATTCTGTATTGTATTTTATGGATGCTGCTGATGGGTAAGTTTTTCAGCCTTGGATAGTCTGCATTGAAATTGTCAGCTTTCCACGATGGAAAATATCAAATCATTTTATGTTTTTTCATGAGTAGCAAATATCCTATACACTTGTAGCTTTACAATTTATGCATGCTGGCATTTTTAAACATTGCTAAATGGCTAAGCTGGGGTTGTCATACTTTGGACTGGTCATGAGAAGAAAATTGACAAGACAATAATACTGAAAAAAGTTTAAAAAGGGAGGGGAGAACTCAATAAAGGCTGGTTGTCTCAATCAGGAAACCCACAGCTCTTAGTTTCCAAGACTGAGTAGAGCTCTTAGTTAGTGCCCCTTGGAGATCTCTCCTTCCCCATGGTAAATACAAATGAAAGCCAACTTTTGGTACATAGCAAAAACAACAAAGATACTAGAAAATCCATAATAACTTATCTGCAGATACTGCAGTTTCATTTTCATTCATCTACAAATGAGAGAAAAGTAGAAAGTGTGTTGTGAGCCAATAGGGTTTAGTGCTTTATGTTTTGGATTACAGCTCTGGAGATTATGGTTCAGATGTCCACTTTGCCATGAAAACTTACGTTGCTGGCTTGAATCCAACCCGGGGAGAGCATGGATGAGCTCCCTCTATCCACTCCAGCTCCATGCGGTGACATGAGTGAAGCCTCCCAAAAGGATGTTAAAAACATTAAAAAAAAATCTGGGTGTCCCCTGGGCAATTTCCTTGCAGAAAGCCAGTTCTCTCACTCCAAAAGTGACTTGCAGTTTCTCAAGTCACTCCTGACACGAAAAAAACAAACAAACAAACATTAGACAAGCCATAATCTTTTAGGCTCAGAGGAAAGCTAAAACAAACACCCTCTGGAAAAAGTCTTTCTATGAAAATCCTGTGATAGGTCCTCTGTAGGGTTGTCTATAGCTGGAAATGACTTGAAGGCACACAACAACTCCTTCTTGCTTTCGGTCATTAAATTTGGGCTCCATCTAGTCAATCTAGAATTGGAACAAATCAAAATGCTGCCGGGCCTCTCTTTGAAGAACTCATCCATCAAGAAAGACACTTTCTCTCTTGTTTGATGTATTTGTCTGGAATCCAACACATGCATCCAGTAGTGAGGAGGCTCTCATCTCCAAACAGTCCAGAAACTTTCTGCGTCCATGTTCATGTCTTCTTGTTTATGATAAAACCCAAACATATGAGCAGGGCCAAAAGAGTGATTGCTCCATGGTCATACATAAACTTCCATGGGGAGTTGGGTTTGAGTGCTGGTCTTTCATCTGTGGACTGCTATAAAGAATTCTAAAGTGAACATTTTCTATGGTCAACTTAATATGATTATTTTTAGAAGGTTTCTAATTGTAATACAGAATATGATGTAATTTTAAAAAATCTCAATCTGTGATGCACTGAATCAAGTACCAAGTGCCATCTGGCGTTAAAAATTTGAGTCGCTTAAGAATGGAATAGGCTGCCTTGAAGGGTGGTGGACTCACCAACTTTGGCATCCTTTAAACAGAGATTGACATTTTTCAGAGGTTAGGTTAATGTCGTGTTCTTGTATGGATTAAATAGCCATTGCAGCCCATTCCAGCTGTAAGACTCCATGCTTCTACTTTATGGAAGCTTCGGAGGGAAAGGATAATTACCCGTATTTATTTGAGTCTAATGTGCTATCAAAAATAATGGGTACATCAATTTTCAAAACCCTGATACCAAAAAAAGTATTTGCAAATGTAATGTGCAGTGGTAAAAAGTGTGCTCTTTATAATTTGGCCAAAAAGATGTGCATTACATTGACTGCATGCTTAAAACACCAAACCTTTCAGCAATGGAAAAGAAAACTTGAGGTGCATCTATGCTGTAGAATGAATTCACTTTAACTGCCCTGGCTCAATACTATGGGACCATAGGGGCTGTGGTTTGGGACTATGGGGGCTGCCAAATGATGCTGATGTCTCACCAAACTACAAATCACACAAATGCATAGCATTGAGCCATGGCAACGTCCCTTAAATAGGAGCTCCGGGTGCAGCTTCTCCTTTTGCTTTGGCTCAGCTCTGAGATTACCATATTATGCAAATCTAATACTCATCCTAATTTTGGGAAGGTAATTTAACCAAAAAATGCGAGCATTAGATTTTAGTAAATAGAGTAAGTTTTAGATTCCATATTAGTGGATGGGATTTATATAACTCTTCAAATGTTGCACTCCAAAGCAATAGTTTTCAGGTTGCTTGAAGTTATTAGTCTATAGCGGGCTTCAGAATATCAACACTGGAAAGTATGAAATTGGTTAGATTTCCATGTCAAGACTTTAGTCTAAGGTTTACTGAGATTTAGAATGATGGAGTTGGAAGAGACCACAAAAGGTGTCCCCAGAGAAGACTCCACCACACTCTGAGGCAGAATATTCCACTGTCAAACAGGTCTTACCATCAGGAGATCCTTCCCAATGTTTTGGTGGAATCTCATGATGTTTGAATCCATTTCTCCATGTCCTCAGCTCTACAACAGTAGAAAACAAGTGTTCTCCCCTCCTGGTGCCAGACTTAATTTAGGATTAAGGTTCTGAATTTAAGATAGTTCTGTTAAAATCTGAGAGAAAAATCCAGAGCAGAGTCATACCATTGACATAGAAGCCATCAGCCAACTGCAGTGTTGCATTACAATGAAAATTAAACGAATTTCTCCCAGCATGTATATAGCTGTAGCTTTGATCCTAAGAAATGCATAACACGAACTAGGAAATGTATATCGTTCTTTTCAAAACTCATCAAAATCCCTTGTGGTTTGACTACCTGGATGCCTTTTCCTATTGACGCATAGGAAAACTGTATGTTTATGTAAAGGGAAGCACTGATTTACTAGAACTGATTGCTTCACAGTCTAATTACTTTTCAACTGGCTGTTCCAAATTAAGATGTCATTGATGGCTTTTGGTGATATATTTCATTTTAAGCAAATTTATTCTATAATAGAGCACATCATAATGGAAAGCAAAGTCCCCTCTCTTCCCTACTCTTTGTAGCCAGATATCTTGACAAGTAAATTAAATTTAGCAGTTAAAATGCTTCCATTAGTAATTTTATTAAGTTAATTAAGGAATTTCTCTTTCTGAATTTTAACTACCCTCATTTCAGAAGAACCTTCATTTTTTTTAAAAAAAAATAATATAATGCAACATATTTAGTAACCACAAGAGCACGGGAACAAGATTCCTATAGTATAAGTTTTTGGGGCTACTGGTAAATAGTGATTTGTGAATTCCCATACATGCTAAATCTGGGGTGAGTGTCCAGCTAGTCTAACCAATATTGGACAGCATCCCACTGGGATGTCATCTTGTCCTCTGTCTTACCATTGTCATTTTCCACATTGTGCAAGTGACTGGACATTCCTTATCATGTCTGCAGATGGCAGAACAGGGTATTTACATGACCAGCACATGATCAACTCCCTCTTTCTTGCTGGTTGCACAGGTGCCCTTTTCTGACATCAGCAGACATAAACATGATGGCCAATCATTTGTATTGAGTTTTATGAACAATGGAGAACAAAGATCACCGCAGGATAAGGATGATAACAGCAATGTTCATCTAGACATGGTATTGAGCTGAAATGGACCTCACCCAGCTGTCCAGACTGCTACAAACCTCAATATGTTCCAGAGTTTCCTGCAAGTTTTGAAGTATCTCTTGGGACTAAATTGGGTTAACTCAGAAAACCCAGCATACTCACTGGAAGTTCTCATGCACTGTGAAGATGCCAGTTTTGAATCATGTTTATATAAATATGAAAAAATGCTGTTATTTATATTTTTGTTAAATCCTAAACAATAATTGTTACAAGTTGCTTTTGATGGATGTCAGATAAAAAGTCAGCCTTCCACATTCACCAGTCAGGAGCAGGAACCCTGCAAAAAGTGGAGAAACTGTGAATATAAAAAGTCAGAACTGTATAAGATGTCATGCATTTCTCTGTGTGGTTGTGCTTGTACCTTTTGAAGCAAATTGTTTGTACTTGCATCTATTTTGGACAAATCATAATGAACCTCTGTGGCTTGTCTGCAACCTGGTGAGTTTATTTCTCTGTCCTGGCTGATCGGGTTTAATGTAGGCTCACTGGGCATGGACCCTTTTAACTGCAGTCTTAGTTGAAATCGCTATATAGGAATGTCTAAGGTTTTCCACTAGAACTCTATGGCAGAAGTTAACCATAAAGTCGGGCTGTAGGACCTAGGGATACCTAGAACATATTAATCAAATCTGCAAATAATCAAACCCACAAAAGGAAAACTGGCAGATGGGGAGAAGCAATTGTCCTATTTCCACAGAAAAGAATTGCTTGTGAAAGATCTTCTCTTATTTGGTACCCCAAATGTTTTCCTGGCTTTGTGTTCCCCCATCATCTCTCATGTTTGTAGTTTTTGATGGTGAAGGGCTTTTGTTTACCCTTGGTCGGCTATTTAAAGACTGAATCAAAACAATTTGTGAATATTTGAAAGGGGAGGTGGGGA
This sequence comes from Anolis sagrei, assembly GCF_037176765.1. NCBI lineage: Eukaryota > Metazoa > Chordata > Lepidosauria > Squamata > Anolidae > Anolis > Anolis sagrei. Next base: position 14,244,278 of record NC_090021.1, read on the forward strand.
ATCAAATCTAGCCTTTCATAATTTGATTTGTCAAAAAATTGACGAACAAAGCTTCACCGAGTGGTTTTAAATAAATCATAATTAATTACATGTGCAAATGCATCAACCAAATTTGGATGCACAATTAAATAACTAATCACAGTTTGGAAAAGCTGAAAATTGAAATTGCATGCTGAAATAGACAAGCGAGCCCCCAGCTACTCAGGTGTTTCCATTTTGATCACTGAAGCACACTTTTTTTTTTTGCAGGGGGAAAATCACTTGTTGAAGATCTAAGAAACTCAGCATGACCTATAACTAGATGTTTAGAAATACTTTAAATGATGTTCCTCTTCATCCCAGTGGAATAGGATCAAGTCCTAGAAAAATTAATTTGAGAAAAATTATTAAGTTATCTTCGGGAAATCATTGCCACGAAATATGCTATGGCTATCAGCTCAGACATCTTGAGGGAACAGGACTGATCCTTTACCATTATTCTTGTGGCTGTCCAGTCTTGATCATCTATCTTTGTCATTATATGGCAAGAACGCGACTGGTCAGTATAGTCCTTAAGTTGCTCCATTGTGTCCTTCAAATTGATGGTGAAGACAAAGTCATTGAGGCAGTGGTGAAACTTCATAGGAATCTTCTGCTAATGGCTGTAGATGATAAAGAATATCTCAGATTTTTTTTGTGGACAGCAGAGAAGAATATTGGGAAATGCAATATAGTACTGGATTTCTAGATTGTCAGGGTCTGGTCCTAATTCTCCAATTTATATGGGTCATTTCAAATCCGGTGAGAGGCGGATGAGCTCCCTCTATCAACTCCAGCTCCTCATGCAGGGACATGAGAGAAGCCTCCCACAAGGATGATAAAAACATCAAATTATCCGGGCGTCCCCTGGGCAACGTCCTTGCAGATGGCCAATTCTCTCAGACAAGAAGCAACTTGCAGTTTCTCAAGTTGCTCCTGACATGACAAAAAAAATCATGAAATCCTGTTTTGGTGAGCTCAGTTCCAGACAAGTGTAATGGACTGTGTGTAAATCACCAACTCAACTGTTAAAGCAGCAGCTTGTTAAAGTTTGCAAGGTTTAATTGGTTTGTTGTCATAAGTCACAAAGAATTCCACATGTATGTCTCTCTGTGTTATTTATTTGCTTAATTAGTTTCCTCCTTACCTCTTTTCATACTGTCCATCATGTTCTGAATCCATGTTCTGACTAGAAGCAAGTAGATCAGAGTGAACATTCTTTACTTGGTATCCTGCTGTGATCAACCCATTACTTGCTGTTGAGAGGGAAAACCCATCAATATAGCTCACAATCCTGCAATATTCCCATCATCTACCTTGGTGCGATGGATCCATTCAACTTCTGTGCCAACATGACTTTGCTATCCCCGAGTGGTTTATTTTCTGATAGTTTTATATTTTACAGTTATATTCGCCATTTAAAAATCATTGAAATTATTTTAAAAATAAATACTAAAATAAAAACTATTTCTACTGTTATGGAACAGTGGAAATACAACAAAGTGAGGTTACAAGTATACACAGAACTATGATCACAGGACCATAGATTGTTGAATTAGCACAATTGCACAAAAGAAGAGAGGTGTGATATCAATGGCTCGTCTTGGTATGTTTCCACTTTCTCAGATAGTTCAACTGGTATGGAATTGTGATTTTGTGTGATACAATCAGACACAAAGTAGTGGATTCAAACCATAGGGAAAGTGATTACACATAAATATTGGGAAGAACTTCCTGACGGTAAAGATTGTTTGACTGGAATACCCTGCCTTGGAGTGTGGTATTCTTCTTTTGCATGGACATCTGTCAGGAGTGTGATGGTTGTGTTGAACTGGGCAACCCTTATGGTATCTTCTAACTCTATGATTCTAAACAGTGAGGAACAGAACTACTGATGGTTATTGATGTTAATTGCTTATTGTATTATGGTGTTAATTGTCTTTTAAATGGCTGTACGATGTTTGCATTGAATTTTTGCCACTACTTGTTGTTAACCGCTCTGAGTCGCCTAATTGGCTGAGAAGAGCAGTATACAAATAAAGTAAATAAATAAATAAATAAATAAATAAATGTTACTGCACCAACGAGCCTCCTAGCTAGATCATTGTACTATGAGTAAATGAGATAGTACTTATGTTAAGGTTCATTCAGTATCTTCTTCAAGGAGCATCTAAAATGTTCAGACACCAGCATAACCACATGTTACTCCAGTGTAAAGCCAGATAGATATTTGATCCCATAGCACCAACTATGCACACATTATTCCAGCCACTGCTTCACCGCTGCCTTTTGCCTCTGCTGTTGCCTTAGCTGTCATAGCTTCTCAGTGGCAATTATACTCCATTGACCTGGCTAATCAGGGATCGTGTCCTGATGTCATGATATGACAACAGTGTGGCAAACCACATTTAGCAATGTGCCTACATCATTAAAAGCAAATGAAGGCAATTAGAGGAAGACAGTGCTCCTTAGTACTGGACATAGGAGTGATGCTCAACAGTCAAAAGATCACGGATGTCTCTTTCACATTTACCACTCAACGATAATACTTTAGAATCTGTTTTTGTTTACTGCCATGATTCAGTCTTATAAAGTCCAGAGATATATTGTTTCATGGGGTATTTTGATGTCTCTTTTGAGAGACTCCAATGGTGTGACAATCTACAAATCATGAGATTCCATAGATTCTTAAAGTAATGATAAGGACTTCATCAGATGGAGCTGTGGGAAATTGTCTTCTTTGCATGGTGTTACCAAATAGAAAATGAAGATTTGCTCACCCCAGTCACACCAGATCACCTCCTCTTCTAACTCAACTATCCACTTAATTCCATCACATGGGCAAGCAATGTCTCCTCATATTTCATGGATTCAAACACACTTTTTAAAACAGGCATACATTTTGAGGCACCATGTTCCCTGGGGTCATTTTCCCTCAAGATCCTTTCACTGAAGCAGGATTAAGGCAACTTTCTAAAGTCACCACTTTCCCTGGGGTCATTTGCTCTCAAAATCATTCCACTGAAGCAAGGTTAAGGCACCCTTTTTAAACACTTAGTTCATTGGGACCCATACTACCTGAAGGAACATTAGTAGACTGCTGCCTATTGTTTCACATCACTGAACTGAAATGACTTGAGGAATCCGGGGAGAGGTGGATGAGCTCCCTCTATCAGCTCCAGCTCCTCATGCGGGGACATGAGAGAAGCCTCCCACAAGTATGATAAAAACATCAAATCATCCAGGCATCCCCTGGGCAAGTTATCACTGTAGGAGAACATGCAGGTCAAGAATAGGGCTCCACAGCCACCTATGAACCCACCACCAAGACACCAGACTTGGGGAACCATCATCCTTGGTCTATGAAGGATTGTTGTTGTTCATTCGTTCAGTCGTCTCCGACTCTTCGTGACCTCATGGACCAGCCCACGCCACAGCTCCCTGTCCTATGAAGGATAGCCTAAAACAAAACAAAACAAAAATCTATTGAGTCTATCAAAGATTTAAATTGTTCTTTTCAAACACGTGTGTTAATACATGTTGAAATGCAAGGCAGGAAACATCTCACATATATCTTACGAAAATGACATTTCTGTTAATGCTTATTTCTGCACAACTATGGGAACCTCACGGAGCTGTGAGATAATGTTGGTTAGAGTATTTGTTTGACTTTGAGGTCTTGAGTATCCAGATATGTGTTTTTGCCTTTTGTAAATGCTGTTCTATAACAGGCAGACAGATTGTAACTGGGACAATGACAGGTCTCTTTGGAAGGCTTACTTCTGGCTGAATTATGGTTCTAATGAAATTGTCAATAGTAATCCTGTTACCAGGAACTTGAAAACCTTGCTTAATGAACTAGACACTAAGAAAAAAAATAACAATTCTTTTTTTTAATACTCTTTTGAGAACAAGGTAATTGGTTCAGATTTCAGGAGGATAATGGAATGAAAGGAAACTGTACTACCCGTACTGGAGCATTAAGAAAATAAGTGTGTGCGTGTGTGTTTCTTTATGTTCCCTATTGATATATACTCTACAGAATATTATTACTTTCCACATTAATTAATGCTTAAAATATACAGCCCACGAATAAAACCAATCACATGGATTGCAAATCCCACTTCACCTTTTCGGGGTTTAATCAAAGCAAGTAACCTTAATTTATGAGTCACAAAAAGCCCATCCCTAGACTTTCTCATAAGTGTCTGCTGTTTTAACAACCCCAAAAAGGTTCTTTTGGCTCCTGGAAGCCCCCCAAGAGTTATGGTCCTCTCTTTAAATATGGTACATGCTCATTTAATGACATAAAATACTCATTTTTGAAATACAAAATGAACTTTCAATGTTGTTGTTGATGATGGTTGGTACTGGGCAATTTAAGAAGTCAATGCCGCTTCCAGAAGGTCTCATCGGTCATAAACAGGACTCTGGTTGATCAGAGCTACCCACCTCTGACTTTAAAAGTTCAATATTCTTTTCTTGATCATAATTGATTTTTCACCATACCCTGCAGGACAAGTGAATGGTTGTGAAACCTTTGGATGAGAGTGCAGTCCCTTTCATTTCTTGATGACCATGATCATTTCTATCCCCAAACCCATCAATGTTGGCATTTGAGAGATGACTGTTGCCATGATTGGCATTGATGGACTGTTCAGCTTCCATCTAAAAGTACATAGCAAAGGAGATTCATCCACAATGTATGTGTGTGTGTGGAGGGGGGTGAGCATGACTGGCTAACATCATCAAACTGGGTAGAGAGGTGGCAGCCACACTTTTTTTCTTCACATTGTGCATGTGATGTATGTATTTCTGCCTAAGTTGGCTTTAGCTAATAGGTATCCTATTAGCTAATGTACTAATTGGGATATAGGGATATAGGGTGGCTACCTATGCTCGATGTGGTTACACTCCCCCTGAGGACACAGGTACGCAATCTGGGTATCCTCCTGGATTCAGTGCTGACACTTGAAGCTCAGGTGTTGACTTCTTAAATTGCCCAGTACCAACCATCATCATCAGCCCAGAGAGCTTTCAAACAGTTAAAGCTTGTGTGCCAGCTGTGACCATACCTCAAGAAGTTGGACCTGGCCATGCTGGTCCATGCCTTAGTTACATCAAGATTGGCTCAGAAACTGCAATTGGTGTGAACATCGGCAGCGAGACTACTAACTGGATCACACAAAGCCCCTATTAAAGCAGTTCAATTGGCTGCCAATAAGTTTGCAGTCTTAATTCAAAGTGTAGGTTATTACCTATAAATCCCTAAACAGTTCAGGCCCTGTCTATCTTTGTGACCACATCTCCCCCCCCCCCCCCCCATGTACCTGCTTGAGTGTAAAGATCTGCCGGGGAGACCCTCCTCTTGGTCCCACCACTGTCGCAAGCACTGTTGGTTGGGACAACAGAGAGGGCCTTCTCAGTGGTGGCCCCCTGGCTTTGGAACACTTTTTTTCTTCACATGTGGATGTATGTACTTCTAACCCTCCCCAGAGAGATTAGGCAGCCCCCCACACTGTCCTCCTTCTGTAGGGATCTGAAGACTTGGATGTTTAAAGAAGCCTTTGAGAACGTCCAGCCACAATAGCCCGCAATCAGTGACCCAGCACTGCCCTGTTCCTTAGCTACAATTTGCACTATTCTATTCCCTTGTCTTGTTTACAGTTTGTCCTTAACTTATGATAATTGTCACCACAGGTTATTAGGCATTGTTCTGAGTTTTCAACTGTTGTTTCTATATGCTATAATTTTTACTTTATTGTACTGTACTATGTATTTATTTTATGCTTTGTCTTGGCATGTTGTGCCATAAGTAAGCCACCCCGAGTCCCTTCGAGGAGATAAAGTAGATATTATTATTATTATTATCTGCATATACATTCCTTTAAAAAGTATCAGTGGTGAATTTAACATTTAGAATTTAGCCATTCTTGTTGATTATGATGTTCTTGTTATTATTATTATTATTATTATTATTATTATTATTATTTTACCCCAGTTTTTTCTTTAAAAAAGGAGACTCAAAGTAAAGTCAATACAATGCAATTTAAAACTTAAAAATATACAAACATTTAAACAGAATTAAATATTAATAGTACTATATTAAAAATAAACAATTAAACCCCTTAAAACCAATTAAAAAGCTATTCAAACAGTAGTATTCATAGCTAAAACCCTTGGCATCCCCTGACTTGATATTTAAAAACTTCCTTCTTTAGAAAGTCTGCTTGAATAAAAAGGTTTTAGCCTGCCACTGAAAGGACATAAGGGAGGGGGGAATTCTGGCTTCACTGGGAAATAGAAGGGGGTTCCAGAGTCGAAGGGCAGCCACCAAGAAGGAAGGCCCAATCTCATTCCCACCAAGCTTACAATAGAGGTGGGACCGGGAGAGAAGGCTCTCCTGAGGATCTCAGGGCCTGGGCAGGTTCATACAGGGTGGGAATGATCATGGTCTCTGCTGGGTTTTTTAAATCTCCCGCCAACTAGTTTGGACCACCCCTAACATCTCCCCTAACCCAATGTGACGACATTATTAGGGGTATCCACACAAGAACACAATCAGATCTTCCAACATAAAGTGGAATTATTCTTCTTAAAGGCCAGGAAGCACGTCGGGATACAAATAGTCCAACTAACAGATGATAGGATTGTGGTTACAATGAAATAAGGTTTTTTTTGTCCATAAAAGCACAGTTCCTTTGACAAAGGATGCATCAACACGGCAGGATTAGGGTGGATTGACTCCACTCAATGCTATGGAATTGTGAGAGTTGTAACTTTACAAGGTCCTTCTCTGCCAAAGAGTGTTGGAGTCTCACCAAACTACAGATTCCATGATTCCATAGCATTGAGCCATGCCAGTTAAAGAGATGCTAGGCAAAACTACGGTGAGGTGGATCTGGAATTGGTTAAATGGACGAACCCAGAGGGTGCTCACCAATGCTTCCTCTTCATCCTGGAAAGAAGTGTCGAGCGGAGTGCCGCAGGGGTCTGTCCTGGGCCCGGTCCTGTTCAACATCTTTATTAATGACTTAGATGAAGGGTTAGAAGGCAGGATCATTAAGTTTGCAGACGACACCAAATTGGGAGGGATAGCCAACACTCCAGAGGACAGGAGCAGGATTCAAAACAATCTTGACAGATTAGAGAGATGGGCCAAAACTAACAAAATGAAGTTCAACAGGGACAAATGCAAGATACTCCACTTAGGCAGAAAAAAGAAATGCAAAGATACAGAATGGGGGTAAATGCCTGGCTTGAGAGCAGTACATGTGAAAAAGATCTTGGAGTCCTCGTGGACAACAAGTTAAACATGAGCCAACAATGTGATGTGGCGGCAAAAAAAGCCAATGGGATTTTGGCCTGCATCAATAGGAGCATAGTGTCTAGATCTAGGGAAGTAATGCTACCCCTCTATTCTGCTTTGGTTAGACCACATCTGGAATATTGTGTCCAATTCTGGGCACCACAATTCAAGAAAGATATTGACAAGCTGGAATGTGTCCAGAGGAGGGTGACTAAAATGATAAAGGGTCTGGAGAACAAGCCCTATGAGGAGCGGCTTAGGGAACTGGGCATGTTTAGCCTGAAGAAGAGAAGGCTGAGAGGAAATATGATAGCCATGTATAAATATGTGAGAGGAAGCCACAGGGAGGAGGGAGCAAGCTTGTTTTCTGCTTCCTTGGAGACTAGGACGCGGAACAATGGCTTCACACTACAAGAAAGGAGATTCCATCTGAACATGAGGAAGAACTTCCTGACTGTGAGAGCCATTCAGCAGTGGAACTCTCTGCCCCGGAGTGTGGTGGAGGCTCCTTCTTTGGAAGTTTTTAAACAGAGGCTGGATGGCCATCTGTCAGGGGTGATTTGAATGCAATATTCCTGCTTCTTGGCAGAGGATTGGGCTGAATGGCCCATGAGGTCTCTTCCAACTCTTTGATTCTATGATTCTATGATTCTATGTCAAATTTCATTGATTTTACAGTGTAGTTGCAGCCTCATATAGATAGTTTTTAAAAAGTTTGCAACCCAAGAAAGGTATACTGTAGATATGAAAGGGAAGGTTTTTTCAGATCCATTCCCCATGAGTTACCCCTTCAAATTTATTAAGGGGAAACCCACTGGCATGAGGAAATGAGGGTGGCCCAAGGGGAACTTTCGGAAGAGTCTTTCCGAGGAAGGGCAAAGCAATCAATTGAATCCCCATAAAGAAAGCAGAAACGGTGATTGTCAAGCAAGAGTGGAGGAGGCTAGTTTGCAGCCTGTACACCCGAGCTGAAGATGTAATGTAATGTAAAGTAACTCATCCGTCCCTAATTTAATAGGAAGCGACTTAAGATATTTTTAACAGCCCTAGGAAAACATTGTGGACTGTGAGATGTATGCATGTATGCATTTTTAAAATATATATTTTAGGACTGTGGCGTTGAACTCCTTGAGAAAGAGAGAGGGGAGGGAGGAGAGAGACAGCTACAGAGGGAGAGAACATGAGAGCCGACTACCATATTGTAAAATTAGCATTTAGATAGTGAGCAAGGGAGTAAAATTGGCATAAAATCTTGAAAAACTAACTGGGCTTGCCAAATTATAAATCACTCCCTAGTGTCTAATGGTTCAGACACAATAACAAGGCTTTTTTTCCCTGGCAAGGACCAAAATTATTTTCACCATCTTCTCTGCCCCACGTATTCCCCCTTTCCCACCCTGAGGTATTTCTATATTTCCTAAAATATGACCAATGAGAGATAACATGCAGGGTTTCAATGAATTTGTTACCATTTCCCTTACGACTGAAATTTCCAAATAGCAAACATTTTTTATTATCAACTAAGGCATTTGAGTTTCAGATTCCAGCAACTCCACTTTTTTTTAAAAAAAAATCCCCTTTTAAACAATATAGTCACAGAAGACTCTTAATAATTGATTATAATTGATTGTAACCTTGTCCTAACCTGGGTGGCGTGGCTAGCCCCACCGTCTTTGTCCAGATGGGATACGAGAAAAAAGCCCCGATATGCTTCTTTAAAAGCTCCAGACATGAGCAGAAGATAAAATATTTAGTCTGCCAAAGCCTTGACCTCCCAATTCTAGCCAGTTTTGAACCTGAATTGATTTCCGACAAGGCATCTGGGAGACGATTACAACGAAATGCACTAAAAGCCAGGTTGGCCTCTCTCTCAACATCCCAGCAGCTTAACCTGTTAATAACAGCAATTGTTTTAGATACAATACCAATTTCTGTTAACAGACCGCAGAAAGAGGATAACACACCAAAGCAGGGACAGCGGTAACAGGGAGTATTGGAATGGAGTTCGGCACTGAAAGATTGTACTGGAGAATCCTGAAGAAATTAAACAAAAACTCTACTACTCAGCTGAGATCTGGCATCATCAAAAGCAAGGACAATAAAAGAGCAACTGTCATGACTGTTGTTGTGGTTGTTGTTGTTGTTGTGTGCCTTCAAGTCATTTCTAACTTATGGTGACCCTAAGGCCAACCTGTCATGCGGTTCACTGGGATTGAGAGTGTGTGTCTTGCCCAGCGTCACAATGGTTTTCCGTGGCCAAGTGGAGAATTGAACCCTGGTCATACCATGTTTCCCTGCAAATAAGACATTGCCTTATATTTATTTTCCTCAAGAAGACACACTATGGCTTACTTTTAGGGGATGTTTTATTTTTATTCATTACAGTACAACAATCTGCATTTATGGGATGATCTCTCTGGGCTCAGTAGCAGACTGTTTGCTGAAGCTTTTTCCCTATCTCCTGGTGTTTGTGTGGGACGAGACAGACCCACAGACCGTTGCTGGTCAGTACTTGGGAGCAGCAGCTTTTTACTGGTGTTTGTGGGGGTGAGAGAGGCCCACAGAATGTTGCTGGTTGGTGAGGGAGAGACCCACAGTGCTGAGTAAAACAGCAGCCACAGCTTTAATTCTTTCCTCTGAGAACACACAATACCTAAAGCAGGATGTCCTCTGAAACACCCTTCCTAGGGAAACAAGACAGGCCCCATTCCTCCCCTTCTTTCTTAAGAGCTTGTAGACCTGGTGGTTCAACAAGTCTTTGAGAATGACCAGTTGTAGTCCAACCCAAACATTGTTGAATATGTAGGTTCTTGTGGGTTTTTTCGGGCTATAGAGCCATGTTCTAGAGGCATTTCTCCTGACGTTTCGCCTGCATCTATGGCAACCATCCTCAGAGGTAGTGAGGTGACCTCACTACCTCTGAGGATGCTTGCCATAGATGCAGGCGAAACGTCAGGAGAAATGCCTCTACAACATGGCTCTATAGCCCGAAAAAACTCACAAGAACCTAGTGATTCCAGCCATGAAAGCCTTCGACAATACATTGTTGAATATGGCCTTGCACTCTTACCTATTACCCCGGTCATCCCTCTAGTAGGCCCTGGAAATTAGCAGCCACAGACCCGTACCTGGTTTTGCCATTAGCCTGATATAGCACTGTACTTAATTCCCGCCCCCCTCATATTTTGAGTCAGCACTAGCCTTGGCCCAGCTTTTTAATTGCTCTGAATAGGCAGGATTATTTTTAATATACATGTGTTATTGTGGTAATTTTATGATTATGTCGTTTTTTAAATTTTATGTTATGCTGTTTACTTTGTATGTTTCGGTGATATAAATAAAGTTTTATTTATTATTATTATTATTGCTGGAGGACAACTGTGACCAATAGGTGCTGTGGAATTTGAAAAGGCATGATTTGAGGGAGAATGGGCAAAATGTGTCAAGCCAACCCTGACTGGGACAGCTTTCCACCTGGAAACTAATGGCCTCACTGTGGAAGAACACGCAAATCTAGAATAGGGCTCCACAGCCACCCACGTACCCGCTGCCAAGACACTTGGAAGACCATCATACTCAGACAATGAGGGATTGCCTACGTAAGTAAGCTTGTAACATTTAACTTACTTTAAATATAACAAAGTAATTATTTGATTTGCTTCTGATAAACATGGAAATAAATACAGTATATTTCTGGCATATAAGACTACTTTTTAACCCAAGAAAATCTTCTCAAAAGTCAGGGGTCATCTTATACACGGGTGTAGCCTTATGCATGGGAGTCGTCTTAACTCTATATTTTAACTGGAAAAGTTGGGGGTCGTCTTATATGCCCAGTCGTCTTATATGCCGGAATATACGGTATATAATATTTCAAAAATGGAGCAGTAATTGACTTGGGCACTATAACAATAACCAATTATTTTATAAAACTCACAATTTCTCAGGTTCTACTAAAACCTTAATCTGATTTGATATTCTGAATTTAGCAAACTTTTGTTTTGTAATTCCACACCATTTGATTGTCCAACCCACCTGCTCCCAGGACTAACAAATATGCAAATCAGAAAAACAACTTTGCATGATGACAGTGTTGAGATTCTTCTTATTTTATTTTTTAAATAAAAATACAAGTTACCCGTAAAGACAATTACAGCTGTCGGTCCCATCCCCTCACCATGGTAACTTTTGTTTTACGGAACAATTGATCTTCTTATCAGATCTGCTCATTCCCTTGTTGTAGTAATGAACAATGGTACGTCTGAGAGAGAAATTCAAAGTGCATCATTTATCTTCGCCTTTTTTCAATTAGGCCTGAGTAAAGTGTAAGTCAGTTCCAGACTACACTATGGGAGCCGAGGAGGTAAATTTATTACACCACTAGAGTGCTAATCTTAGCAGATGGTAGGGAAAAAAAATATACTTCCAGCATGAAATATGCTAAAGCAGTAAATCCAAAACAAGGTGGATGTTATCAAGTAATATCTCCCCAGTGTGAGGTTAAAAATCCGGCGCGACAACTCAGCATTCCTGTACACTCTGGGCGAATGTTGGAGGATACGGGGGACCCTCTAGGAGGAGAAAAACAAGCAAAAAGAGGATCAAAGGCACCCAGTGGACAGTTTAAACTATGTCTAATGAAGGGGAAGGACAGATTTGGCATTGGAATTTGCTCTCGTTTTTCCCAAGGCAACCATTTTTCTACTTACGTAAAGATAAAGGAGGAGAAATGTTAGATACAGAATCTTGAAACATTGCCCATCACTCAACAAAGGAATGCTATGAAATAGGATTAACATGTTACAACACCTGAAATTATACCTGTATTAGTACAGTTGAATGTAGCTTTTAAAAACTATTAGTTCTGCATATTATAGGTTGAAGTCAGATCTGGCCACGGTGGTCCACGCTCTTGTTACATCCCGGATAGATTACTGCAACGCACTCTACGTGGGACTGCCTTTGAAGACTGTTCGGAAACTTCAATTAGTCCAGCGGGAGGCAGCCAGATTGCTCACCGGAGCATCATACAGGGAGCATACCACCTGTTGTGTCAGCTCCACTGGCTGCCGATCCAGTTCTGAGCACAATTCAAAGTGCTGGTTTTGACCTACAAAACCCTATACGGTTCCGGCCCAGCGTATCTGTCCGAACGCATCTCCCTCTACGTCCCACCTTGGAGTTTAAGGTCCTCCGGGGAGGCCCTGCTCTATCACAAGTGAAATTGGCGGGGACGAGAAGCAGCGCCTTCTCGGTGGTGGCCCCTCACCTATGGAATTCACTCCCCAGGGAAATTAGATCATCGCCATCCCTCCTTTCCTTTAGAAGGAAATTGAAGACATGGTTTTGCGACCAGGCGTTCGGGCAATCTGGCAGATAGATAAATAAAGAACAACAACGACTGATAGGAATGGGAAATTGTTGAATGAAGTTATGGACTCTGAACTGCGAACGTTGAGCATAAGATTAGTTTTTTATTTATTGTGGTGTATATTGATTGTTTTAACTGTCGAAACTGTTTTAATCACTGTCTATATTTTATCTGTATTACTGTGCAGGCATCAAATTGTGCCTTTTTGTAAGCCGCCCTGAGTCCCCCCTCGGGGGTTGAGAAGGGTGGGGTAGAAGTATACAAAATAAAATAAAAATAAATAAAGATACCTTGTCCAGATTTCCATATCCAAAATGCTCTGAAATCCAAAAATGTCCACATGGAAGGTATCTTTGCTTTCTGATAGGTTCAACAGATGCAAAGTTTGTTTCATGTACAAAATGATTAAAATTATTTTCAGGCTATGTGTATAAGGTGTATATAAAATCATAGAATCCTAGAGTTGGAAGAGACCTCATGAGCCATCCAGTCCAACCCCCTGCCAAGAAGCAGGAAAATCGCATTCAAAGCACCCCCGATAGATGACCATCCAGCCTCTGTTTAAAAGCCTGCAAAGAAGGAGCCTCCACCACACTCCGGGGCAGAGAGTTTCACTGCTGAACAACTCATAATATAAAAATGAATTTTATGTTTCAACTTGGGTGCCATCTTTAAGATATTTCATTGTGTATATACATGTACATGCAAATACGGGTATTCCAAAATATGAACACACTCGAAATCCAAAACACTTCTGGTCCCAAGCATTTTGGACAAAGGTTATTCAGAAATATATGCCAGGGGTAAGAATGATGTTACCTTTCATAGGTTGTTGGACTACAACTCTCAGCATTCCTCTGATTAGAGTTGCAGGGACCAGTGAGTCTAACTTCCAGGGATGTGTGTATTTGAAATTTCAGTAGATCAATGTAATGTTATGTCCACCTGAAGTTGAAACTGCATAGACATTCAGATACATTTTTGGACTGCAGCTCCCACCATTTCTCTCGTGCTTCAGATTTCTATCTATCTATCTATCTATCTATCTATCTATCTATCTATCTATTGCTTTTGGAAATATTTTCAAGTTGCAGATGGTTGAATCTGTAGATGTAGACAAGTACAGAAAGTCAACCATACACACTTATCTGGGAATAAAGCCCCAAGGAAGCCCATACAATATTTATAGTTTCTATGTTAAATTAAAAAGCCATCTTCCTATAGAAGGGTAAGCTACATTGGTTGACCTCAAGGTTTTTTGGGTATTTATTAATTAAATTATATTCATGCTGCTAAACATGGTAGTGAGGTAATGTGAGGTCAACAAATTAATTTTTGCTTTTTTCTTGAGGCTCGTTGAAATATTGAAATCCTATTTTGGGTAGAACATGTTGATGTTTGTTTGTGTTTAAATTTCATTGTCTAACTCCTTTGGGTGACAAATCTCAATCTCCCCAATTCCAAATGGATGTCAAGAACAATGAAAGAGTTTTCATCCCATAATTTTAGGATACTAAGGAATTTTCCCCCTACAATGATGGGAAGCTGCACGCTTTTGGGGGGAAAAGTCACATAACTTGCCCAGAAAATTGTAAACTTCTCTAGAAACTGTGTAACTTTTGGCATGGAAATGGAAAGCTCTACAGCAAAAGAAATTTTACAGTGTTTAAACAGGCAAAGAATGCAGCTTCAGGAAACCCAAGTTTCTTTTCCTGCTGTATAATATTTGATTTGCACATTGGTAAAGGCTACAGACACAATGTCAGACCTTTCACCACATTGTAAAAACAATATAAGTGAGAAGAGTTCTTTTTTCTCTCAGAAAGCTGCTGCTTTCTTTGTGTAGTGGAGGGAGGGGGACTACCACTTAGGCGATCCCTCGTTTTCCGAGTATGATGGTCCTCCAGTGTTCTTGTGGGTCCGTAAGTGGCTGTGGAGCCCTATTCTTGCTCTGCACCTTCTTCCGCAGTGAGGGCATTGGTTTCCAGGTGGAAGGCGGTCCCGGTCGGGGTTGGCTTGACGCGCCTTCCTCCTAGCACGTTTCTCTCTTTCACCCTCCACTCGTGCCTCCTCGAATTCTGCAGCACTGCTGGTCACAGCCGACCTCCAGCTGGAGCGCTCAAGGGCCAGGGCTTCCCAGTTCTCAGTGTCTATGCCAGAGTTTTTAAGGTTGGCTTTGAGCCCATCTTTAAATCTCTTTTCCTGTCCACCGACATTCCGTTTTCCGTTGATAAGTTCGGAATAGAGCAACTGCTTTGGGAGACGGTGGTCAGGCATCCGGACAACGTGGCCTGTCCAGCGGAGTTGATGTTGGAGGACCATCGCTTCAATGCTGGTGGTCTTTGCTTCTTCCAGCACACTGACGTTTGTCCGCTTGTCTTCCCAGGAGATTTGCAGGATTTTCCGGAGGCAGCGCTGATGGAAACGTTCCAGGAGTTGCATGTGACGTCTGTAGACAGTCCACGTCTCACAGGCGTATAGCAGGGTTGGGAGGACAATAGCTTTATAGACAAGCACCTTGGTCTCCCTACGGATGTCCCGGTCCTCAAACACTCTCTGCTTCATTCGGGAAAATGCTGCACTTGCGGAGCTCAGGCGGTGTTGTATTTCAGCGTCGATGTTGACTTTGGTGGAGAGGTGGCTGCCAAGGTAGCAGAAATGGTCAACATTTTCTAGTGTTACACCATTAAGCTGTATCTCTGGCATTGGGGAGGAGTTGGCTGGTGACTGCTGGAAGAGCACTTTGGTTTTCTCAATGTTCAGTGACAGGCCAAGCTTCGTGTATGCTTCTGCGAAGGTGTTTAGAGTGGCTTGTAGATCTTCTTCTGTATGCGCACAGACGACATTGTCATCAGCATACTGGAGTTCTATAACAGATGTTGTTGTAACTTTGGTTTTGGCTTTCAGTCTGCTGAGGTTAAACAGCTTGCCATCTGTCCGATAGATGATTTCCACTCCGGTGGGAAGCTTCCCATCAACAAGGTGAAGTATCATTGCGATGAAGATGGAGAATAGAGTTGGGGCAATAACACATCCCTGTTTGACACCCGATTCCACCTTAAATGGGTCACTTTGGGAGCCATTGCTGTCCAAGACTGTTGCCATCATGTCATCGTGGAGGAGCCGCAGGATGTTCACAAATTTGTTAGGGCATCCGATTTTGTGGAGGATGGTCCAGAGAGCGCTGCGATTCACTGTGTCGAATGCCTTGGCAAGGTCGATGAATGCCATGTACAGAGGTTGGTTTTGTTCCCTGCATTTTTCTTGGAGCTGTCGTGCAGTGAAGATCATGTCCACGGTTCCTCTGGAGGGGCGGAAGCCGTTCTGGGATTCTGGGAGGGTGTCTTCTGAGAGGGGCAGGAGGCGGTTTGCAAGGATTCTTGCGAGGATTTTCCCAGCGGAGGTTAGAAGGGAGATACCTCGATAGTTTCCGCAGTCTGTTCTTTCCCCTTTTTTGAAGAGGGTGATGATGGTGGCATCCTTGAAGTCTGCTGGGATTTTCTCGGTCATCCACACTTTTTCTATGAGCTGGTGGAGTTGGTGTGTCAGCTCAGGTCCTCCCTCTTTGAAGATTTCAGCAGGGATCCCATCCGGTCCGCTGGCTTTGTTATTCTTCTGCTGGCTGATGGCATTGCTGACTTCTTCCAAACTAGGCGGTGCTGCAAGCTCATCCCTGGTTTGTTGTTGCGGGATTTGTGAGAGGACCTCTTCGGCCACATTGGAGCTGCGGTTCAGGAGGCTTTGGTAGTGTTCTTTCCAACGTAGTGCAATTGAGTTTTGGTCCTTCAGGAGTTTGGTTCCATCTGATGAGCGTAGAGGCTGTATGCCATGGTTTCTTGGTCCGTAGATGACCTTTGTGGCTTTGAAAAATCCTTGAGCATTATGGGTATCTGCCAGGTGTTGGATTTCTTCAGCCTTCTTTGTCCACCAGATGTTCTTGAGTTCTCTTGTCCTTCTTTGGACCTCGGCTTTTGCACTAGCGTAGATCTTTTTCTTAGCAGCACAGTTGATGTTTCTCTGCCATGTTTGGAAGGCTTTCCTTTTCTTGTCAATTAGCTGTTGGATCTCGATGTCATTTTCATCAAACCAGTCTTGATGTTTCTTGGCTTGGTATCCAATAGTTTCTTCGCAGGCTTGGATGATGGAGGTCTTCAGTTTGTTCCAATGTTCCTCAACATTTTCGGGGTGTTCTGTGGGTAGATGGTTCTTGAGTGCTGTTTGGAGATGGGCTCGTCTGGAGGGCTCCTGAAGGGCTTGGGTGTTCATTTTGCGCCTTGTCTTTCTGCCTTGGAGTCTGCGCTTGGGAGCGATCTTGATGGCCATCGAGGATCGGATTAGCCTGTGGTCAGTCCAGCAGTCGTCAGCACCTGTCATGGCTCTTGTGAGGAGCACGTCACGGCGGTCTCTGGCACGTGTGATTACATAGTCTAAGAGGTGCCAATGCTTTGACCGGGGGTGCTTCCATGATGTCTTGAACTTGTTTTTCTGGCGGAAGAGCGTGTTGGTGATGACAAGGTTGTGTTCCGCACATTTGGTGAGAAGCAGGATGCCATTCGGGTTGCTGTTTCCAACCCCGTCTTTTCCTATGGTTCCTGGCCACAGGTCGAAGTCTCGCCCGACTCTTGCATTGAAGTCCCCCAGGAGGATGATTTTGTCCTCCTTAGGTATCCCCGATAGGACGGTGTCCAGCTGACAGTAGAATTTCTCCTTGATGTCTTCGTCAGCATCTAGTGTTGGTGCATAGGCACTTATGATGGTTGCCCGTTGGTTTTTGGCAAGATTGATTCGGAGGGTTGAGAGACGTTCGTTGATGCCAGTGGGTGCTTCGGACAGATGTTTCACCAGATCATTTCTGATGGCAAAGCCGACTCCGTGCATTCTTTGGTCTTCTTCAGGCAGTCCCTTCCAGAAGAAGGTGTAGCCTCCTTTTTCTTCCTTCAGCTGTCCCTCCCCTGCTCTCCGGGTCTCCTGAAGGGCTGCTATGTCGATGTTGAAGCGTCCCAGCTCCCTTGCAATGATGGCAGTTCTGCGTTCGGGGCGTTCACTGCCACTGTTGTCCATCAGAGTCCGTACGTTCCACGTACCAAAGTTCATTTTTCTTTTTTGGCCGCAGGGTGGTGACCCCACTGGACGCGGCAGTCCAGTCAGGGATGAGAGAGGCAGACTATGTTTAGGGCACCTGCATGGGTTTTTTAAACATCAGAGCTATGCAGTTTCTCAAACTCCTGCATAGTTTTCAAAAACGATGTCTGAGAAACAACATGAAAAGTCCCCAAACTTGTGGAAATTTCCCAAATACCATTTTTCTTCCCGTACAAGATTCTGGAGAAATTGCAAAGTCTAAATTCAACTCTATTTGGGGAATTTACAAATTCTCCTTACAAACCTTGTATACGTTGTTTGTGTCGCATTTTGATTTGCACCAATTTTCTATATTCGCTGGAAAGCTTGAGGCCCCCATCTGCACTGATCATTTGATGCAGATTTAATGCATGCTGCAGTATCCTTTAATACAGTGCTTCTCAACCTGGGGATTGGGATCCCTGGGGGGTTGTGAGGAGGTGTCAGAGTGGTCACTAAAGACCATCGGAAAACACAGTATTTTCTGTTGATCATGGGGGTTCTGTGTGGGAAGTTTGGCCCAATTCTATCATTGATGGGGTTCAGAATACTCTTTGATGGTAGGTGAACTATAAATCCCAGCAACTACAACTTCAAATATCAAGGTCTATCTTCCCCAAACTCCACCAGTGTTCACATTTGGGCATATTGAGTATTTGTGTCAAGTCTGGTCCAGATCCATCATTGTTTAATTTCTGCTATGTAAATTGCCTGGAACATCTCGGATGGAGGGCGATTAATAAGTAATTAAAGATGATGATGATGATGATGATGATGATGACGATGATGACGATGATGACGATGATGATGATTGTTTGAGTTCCCATCACTCTCTGGATGAATGTGAAGTACAACTCCAAAATTCAAGGTCAATGTCTGCCAAACCTTCCAGTATTTTCTGTTGGTCAAGGGAGTTCTGTGTGCCAAGTTTGGTTCAATTTAATAGTTGATGGAGTTCAGAATGCTCTTTGATTATAGGTTAACTATAAATGACAGCAACTACAACTCCCAGACAAAAATCAATCCACCCACCCCCAACCCTACCAGTATTCAAATTCGGGCAAATTTGGCCCAGTGAATGAAAATACATCCTGCCTTATGATCCATAATAGTAGCAAAATTACAGTTAAGAAGTAGCAACAAAAATAATTTTATGATTGGGGGCCACCACAAGATGAGGTGCTGTATTAAGGGGTTGCAGCAGGTTCTATTAGAGCAGGTTGAGAACCACTGCTCTAATAGAAACCAAAATGCACATTAGTTCATGCTGATGCATTCTAACCATATCACAAGCTGAAATTGACTCCATCAAATGCATATCACTGAGCAAACATTCAAAGCACTCCAGTGATGCACACCTTTGCATTCCATAACATGGAGTTGGAAAAAGCTCACATTCTCCATGGCTTTCAAGCTGCAGGTACAGTGGATCCCAAAACCAATTTGAGGCCGACCTCTATGATCTGTGTAATCCCCATCTGGATCTTGAACTGATTCCAGGAGTACTAATCAACATATGGAAACCACTTTCTTCTGAAAGTGACCAAAGTGGGCATTGTTGATGTGCCTGAGGAAAACATTCAATATGAGAAAGTGCTGAGTCACACAGACATTGAATATGGGCAGCTATCCTTCAGATCATATTATTTATCACAGGAAACAACTGAAGTTTTGTTTACCCAGGAACCATTCTGTAATATCCAAGACCAAACCTTCTTCCTTTAGAAAGTCTGTACAATCTTTGATAACTCAAGTAGGGACTTTGGAGAAGACGAAAGACAATGAAGAAGAGGGGGTGGGAGGAAAAGGGAAAATCAATAGCACTTCATGAGCAAGGTCTCCGTTTCTTTTTTTTTTACGAGGATTCTGTCAATGCAAGTGGCCATTACAGCACTTGAAAGGCATAATATAAAATTGCTTCAACAAGATATAAGACACTCAGTCTGCAAGAACCTGGGGAGAGTATTTTAGTCAACGTTAAATAGTTTCATCACGTAATTACTTCCATTGGCACAGCTCCAGCAGGATACACTCCCACGGGGTATGGGCTTTCTATTTTGGGTGTAGAAATTGGTAGAGAGTCTGCCGATTGGATGCCAGCTCAGCTAAACAAGGTCAAGGCCGAGCTGAAACAAAATGGAAACCACGAGTGCTATCCTTGGTAAAAAAAACAAAGTTTAAAAACGTGTCACCCCTTGTGTCTTTTTCCTCTCACTCAGTCCTTCTCTGGAGCCCCCGGTGACACAGTGGGTTAAACCCCTGTGCCGACAGGACTGAAGACTGACAGGTCGCAGGTTCGAATTCGTGGAGAGGCAGATGAGCTCCCTCTATCAGCTCCAGCTCCTCATGCAGGGACATAAGAGAATCCTCCCACAAGGATGATTCAAAAAACATCAAATCATCTGGGCGTCCCCTGGGCAACGTCCTTGCAGACAGCCAGTTCTCTCACACCAGAAGCGACTTGCAGTTTCTCAAGTCGCTCCTGACACGACAAAAAAAAAAAGTCCTTCTCTGTCACTGCCTGTTTGTTCTTCTTTAAGCTGGAGTTCCCTTGGGTTGTTGTAGGTTTTTTGAACTATATAGCCATGTTCTAGAAGCATTCTCTCCTGATATTTCTACTGCATCTATGGCAGGCATCCTCAGAGGTTGTGAGGTTTGAAGTCTGGAGTAATATAGCATAGCAGCACACAATTCCAGTAGCATCACTAGAGATGGTGTCACTCAGTGTGGTAAATCCTGGAACTTCTTCTAGACCAGACCACTTCACAATATTGTAACTAAAATGCCAAAAACATTGACAAATTCTGTGTCCACTAAAGAAAAAAAGTGTGTGCACAAAGCATGTGCAGATGAAAACACATTATTTGAAGGTTAATTGTAATTAGGTAATAATAGCAACTCTGACTCAAGTGCATGTGCATGAAAAGTTTCAAAAAGTAAATCAGCATAAAGATTTAGCCATGTAGGTATATTCGCACAGTACATGTAAACTGGACCAATGAAAATAAATTTGTAGTTATAACTATAACCACAAATAACTTTCTATACATTTTAGTCAAAAATTGGTAAAAAAAAACTGGGTCAGGTCAATGTATCTAGGGTCAATGTAAACATTGTACCTTAACTCATATCAAAAAAGAGTCCATCCCTTCTCTGAATAGAAACACAGAAGTCAAGAGCTTAGTCTGTCTTGGGAGAACCAAATACACCAATCTCCTCTATGGAGCCATGGTAGTGCAATATGTTAAACTCTTGTGCTGCTGAACTGCTGACCTGAAGGTTGATAGTTCGAATCTGCAAGATGGGGTGGGCTCCCATCTGACAGCTCCATCTCTTGCCAACCTAGTAATTTGAAAACATGCAAATGTAAGTAGATAAATAGGTACTGCTTTGGAAGGAAAAGTCAAAGAGATGTTCCAAGCCACACAACCAGGAAGTGACAACTCAGACTCCTCAACCTGAAAACAGAGAAAAGCACCTCCACAGAGCCAGAGATGAGCACTGCCTCCAGAAGCCGGGAATGAAAGGAGAAGCCTCTGCCTTTGTTGGTGTTGTATATGACTGTAAAGGCATTGAATGTTTGCCTATATATGTAAATGCTGTAATCCATTCTGAGTCCCCTAGATTTTTTTTTCATGTCAGGAGCGACTTGAGAATCTGCAAGTCGCTTCTGGTGTGAGAGAATTGGCTGTCTGTAAGGATGTTGCCCAGGGGACGCCTGGATGATTTGATGTTTTTATCATCCTTGTGGGAGGCTTCTCTCATGTCCCCACATGAGGAGCTGGAGCTGATAGAGGGAGCTCATCCGCCTCTCCCCGGATTTGAACCCGCGACCTGTCAGTCTTCAGTCCTGCCGGCAGAGGGGTTTAACCCATTCCGCCACCGGGGGCTCCTAGATGAAAAAGGTGGAATATAAATAAAATGTATCATCATCATCATCATCATCATCATCATCATCATTGTGATCACTCTCTTTGCCATGACTCTGCTTCCAGTTTTTTTTTTTTTTGATACTTGGGGAAATGGTAGCAATAGCCCTAAACAGTTCTGGCCCAATCTACCTGTCCGAACGTATCTCCCCTTATGAACCATCTAGGACCTTAAGATCGTCCGGGGAGGCCTTGCTCTCGATCCCGCCTTCATCACAAGTACGGTTGGCGGGGATGAGACACAGGGTCTTCTCAGTGGTGATCCCTCGGCTATGGAACGCCCTCCCTAGGGAGATCAGATCATCTCTCTCCCCCTTAATGTTTTGGAGACAAGTTAAAACATGGTTGTTTGAGCAAGCAAAATCCCTGTAACTCAGTCTTGACCAATCATCTCACTAAAGGATGACTCAGTTACTCTTTCTTATTAGATCTTTTGATTTGCCAGGATTAATTTGATTAGGTAGATGCAGCCATGTTCTGAGATTCATTTCATGGTTCCCTGCAACTGATTCATGATGTGCTGACATTTTATGACTTGTTTTATTGTGTTATGATGGACAGCTTTAGTGTTTTATTGTAGAATTATCGTTTAACTGCAAGCCGTGCTAGGAGCTTTGGTCAGAAAGTGGGGCATAAATTCAAGGATTAATTAATTAATTAAAATGTGCCGCAAGGGCTTTGCCTTTTGTTTTCACTACTATAGTTTCCAAAGCCAGAGAAAAGCCTTTTGTTTTGTTTTTTAAATAAAGAAAATAGGTGCCGCAGAACTATAAAGCTATCCTTCCAGTTAGTAATATAGTAATAAATTGTAACCTGCTACCTCAGAGCTTCTGTAGCTTTGTCCCAAGGACAATCCAAAAATGAAAACAGCTTTGTGAAAATTATTTCTAGTACTTCTCATCTCCACACAAAGGAAGTCTTCTGTAAAAACAATGGGACCTAATCATCCTTTCAAGAAAAAAACAACAACTTTTGTAAATAGTTTGTATCATAACACAGAACACTCCCAGAAATATGGGTTGGAAACCAGGAAAGCAGCATGTCACTATTGTGGACACAGTATTGCTCCCCAACCACCAAAATAACAAGTCAAGACAACAGTTTACTTTAAACTATGGTCAACTTTTATTTATGTTAGCAATTGACCACTATGTGACCTGTCAACCAATTTAAAGGACATGAACTTGGTGTGCACAAAGCTGAGGAACTGGCTATCCAAGACCGCCTCTGCATCTATAATGGGCGAGACACTTGAATCCCTGGAGACATCAAACTGTTGATTCCAGAGTGACCTTTCAGGGAACAGATGTAAAGTTCCATCCCAATTCCAGAGAGTATTGAGACCAGGACTGTCCCCGCTCAAGGCCATTTCTGTACACCCTCACCTCGGTTGTTTAAACCACAGATGCGGGCTCTCGTTCATGGCCTATACCACAAAGGGATCCCTTAGGTGCACATGGGAATGTAAACCTATCCCTGTTTTCCCGAATGATTGCCTATTTGAAACCCACACACCCAATTAGCCCCAAACAAACAGTGTAGGGTAGGAGAACCACCCCACCCCCCCAAATAAAATAGGGGAGTGGGAATTCCTACAAAGCCCCTACACTGTTAACGAATGGGAGGGTGAGTCAGTGCTGGAAACCAGAATGGAGAGCAGGGGCAGAATCATGCAGCCACGCTGACTCCGCCCCACAAAGTCCCAGCCAGGACAACTTTTTTACTCTCCCTTTGGTGGAAGGGAACAAAAAGCCCTATATGTTGAGGGGGAAAGCAATTCCAGGTTTGTTTGTCATGTCAGGACAACCAGTCAAATTATATTACATTTCTAACAGAGCAAAGCAAACAAACAGACAAAATACAAAATTTGTGTGTTTGGTAATTGATTAAATGTCCTTTGACCAGAATCTGGCCACTTGGAGTGCTTCTGGTGTTGCTGCAAGGAGGTCCTCCATGGTGCATGTGGCAGGGCTCAGTTTGCATTGCAGCGGGTGGTCTCTGGTTTGCTCCTCTCCACACTTGCATGTCGAGGATTCCACTTTGTAGCCCCATTTCTGAAGGTTGGTTCTGCATCTCGTGGTGCCAGAGCGCAGTCTGTTCAGCGCCTTCCAAGTCGCCCAGTCCTCTGTGTGTCCAGAGGGGAGTCTCTCATTTGGTATCAGCCATTGATTGAGGTTCTGGGTTTGAGCCTGCCACTTTTGGACTCTTGCAAGGTGTTCCAGCGAGTGTCTCTGTAGATCTTAGAAAACTATTTCTAGATTTAAGTCGTTGACGTGCTGGCTGATACCCAAACAGGGGATGAGCTGGAGATGTCTCTGCCTTGGTCCTTTCACTATTGGCTGCTACTTCCTGGCGGATGTCAGGTGGTGCAATACCGGCTAAGCAGTGTAATTTCTCCAGTGGTGTAGGGCGCAGACACCCCGTGATAATGCGGCATGTCTCATTAAGAGCCGCATCCACTGTTTTAGTGTGGTGAGATGTGTTCCACACTGGGCATGCATACTCAGCAACAGAGTAGCACAGCGCAATTCCAGGTGAGGCCTGTTCAAAGCAGAATGGAGCGGTACTATTACTTCACTTGATCGAGACACTATAATCCAGGCACGAGCAAACTTTCTAACTTGGGGACTGCATGGTGGGCTGGAGCAGGGTGGGTGGGCCAGGAGGGAGGGGGTTCTCCCCAAGCCTCCTCCCTGCCCTTTCCTCCCCTTCCTCTACTCTTTTGGAGGCAGAAAGTGAAGGAAACTTGGGAAACGTTTAGATTCCAAAAGGATTGGCCTTGGTCAGGATGAGATGGTGGATGGGAGAGGAAAAAGTGTATCCATTAGATCCCGTATTGCCTACTCTTGATATAGAATCCTAGAGACCCCCAAGAGCCATCAAGTCCAACCTCCTGCCATGCAAGAAGACACAATCAAAGCACTCCAGAAAGACAGCTTCTGGGGAAAAGCCTCCAGAGAATATCCACCACACTCCCAGGCAGCCTTTGCCACCCTCCAACAACTCTTACCCTCAGGAAGTTCTTCCTAATCTTTTCAATCTCTTTTCCTGCCATTTGAAACCATTGTTCCTTTATGCCCTGGTCTCTAGAGCAACAGAAAGTCACTTTTCCTCCTCCTCCTGCTCCTAAATGGGACACCCTTTAAAATCTTGAAACATTATTCTCATGTTCCCTCTCTACCTTCTCTTCTTCAAGCTAAATATCCCCAGGAGGAAAAAAGGAAGGAAGGAAGGAAGGAAGGAAGGAAGAAGAAGAGAAGGGGAGGGGAGGGGAGGGGAGGAAGGAAGGGAGGGAATGGAGGGAGAAAGGGAGGAAGGAAAGAAAGAAAGATAAAAGGGAAGAGAAGGGGAAAGAGAGAGAGGGAAGGAGGGGGAAAGCAGGAAGGAAGGATGGAAGGGTGGAAGGGAAGGAAGGAGGAAGGGAGAAAGAAAGAGATAAGGAAGAAAGAGGGGGGAAGGAGGAAGGAAAGAGAGAGAAGGAAGGACAGGGTGGTGAGAGAGAGGAAGACCTGAGAAAAGAGCCCAAGGAGACACATTCAGCACCCGGGTTCAGGTTTGCCCATACCTGCTATAATCCTATTAATGCAAATCGGTTACATTGTTGTTGTATGGAACCGTAAGGTGAACCTATGACAGTTTTTTTTTTTTACCAGAGTTCCCCAGTAGGTTTTCATGGCCAGCTGGGGATTCCAACCCTGGTCTCCAGAGTCATGGTCGAACCGATACATCACAGTGGTTATGCAGCATCCTTAATGACCTGTCTATGCTAGGATAACTGCAACGGGATGACAGAAGGGTATGCAGATCCAGCATTTAGGCTTCCCAATATCTAAGCCACTTTCCATCATTTCCCGTGAGTTGATTGGCCACGGAGGAAGCCCATTGAAGTAAGAAGTGCACATGTAATCGGCAAACTGCTGGCTTACTGTGTCTCAGCATAGTTGAATTTTGATGTGTGAATTGCTGTAAATTAAGAACCCTGAGTATAATATTTAAAATAACTAGCTATTAAAGCCAAAAGATCAAGCTTTATCACATGTTTTTTGTCAGTTAATTTTATAAAGCACCATGACAAAAAAAAAAAAAAGACTTGTAAGTTTTAAAAAAAACTAGGGTAGTTTTTTTTGTTTTTTTTTTTTTTGTAAAGTATATAATTCTTTTCCATGAAAAGAACAGTTAGCACATTTGGCAGGGGCAGGAGCGCATAAAAATAAGATCTCTGTCAAACGCATACTAAATGATGGAAATAATAACTGGAATATGTGTAATTTGAATAACAGCCTAGGAAACAAGAGGCAGAGAGCTGAGTGGTTATGAAAATAAGTCAGACTGTAAAGTGAAGATGTCTCAACATGAGAAGGAGAGAAAGGGGGAGGAACAGAGTGGAAAAGAAGGGGGGAATATAAGATTTTGGCAGTTGTTCAGTTGAAAACACACTTACTGGGAAATTACCATAGATACATTTCACCTAAATTGCTTGCCTTTAAAACTAAAAGCCCTGGGTAAATTTTGTCTTTTCTTCCCTTTTCTCTTTTACACAACAGCTCAGCATGGGAGGCCTACGTCCACCATGCCACAATCACTTTGTTTTTAAGGTGGAATGACTATTTTCTTTCACATCTCATATTTCACAGGACACACAGGACTTGGAAAGTTTTATTGGGATGGTACTATGGCTTCCCAAATCGACAGCCAACAAGGCCAGTTCCTCTCCCAAGTTCTTTTGGGGCTAGAAATATTAGAAGCCACTCTTAGCACCATCAGTTCCCAAATTCCCTGTTGCACTACAACTCTTGTAAAAGACAGCCATTGGGCATGTTGGCTCAGAATTGATTCCAAAATTAATTCCAAGAATAAATTCCAACGATCTGAATAACAGCTTAGGTTCCCAAGTTCAAATGCCACATCCACCTTGTTCTAATGCTCAGGGGCAGGAGGTTTTTCCCTTTATTTACAGCATGGGAGTATGCAGAGGCAATGAGTATGTTATCATGAGTGGTCCTACTGTTCAAACTTCCTCAAAATAGCAGCAAGGGACTTCTGTATTTCACTTAAGGCTACAGTTAGAGATAAACAATTCTTGGATGTTATCATCTCAAAAATGATCATTGGGGCAGTAGGTCCCTCCTGTATTTTTTTGGAGGGAAATGAGGGGCTGGAGGGGAGGTGGTGGGTGTCCTCCCATTCCTTTGGACTCCAGGAGCCTGAAGAACTGGGATAACTGTGGGGATTACCCCCCCCCCCCAGGATTGCAGGCTGTGAGGATACACCCCCAGGACTCTCTCTGAATTAATTCTCTTTTACCTGAGGCATCGTT
The DNA here is from genome assembly GCF_037176765.1 of Anolis sagrei. NCBI lineage: Eukaryota > Metazoa > Chordata > Lepidosauria > Squamata > Anolidae > Anolis > Anolis sagrei. The sequence goes on from NC_090021.1 coordinate 14,271,343, forward strand.
TGAACACCTAAGGTAAACACGAGTCATGTCCCATGTGTTGGGTAGGGCTGGGCAATTCGTTTCATTAATTCGTTAATTTGTTAAAAATTCGTTATTTTTTTAATTACGAAACGATTACAAAACTTTTTTTTTAACCCGGAAGTGTTTTTAAATATCGAAACGGCAGGCACCAAAACATTTTGTATTTCCGTCCATTTCGGAAATACGTAAGATGGCCGCCTGCCGATGCCGCCGGCTGAGCAAGCGAGCGAGAGGGCGAGCGAGAGGGGCGAGCGAGCAGCGAGCGAGAGGGGCGAGCGAGCAGCAAGCGAGAGGGGCGAGGGAGGCGGCGACGGTGAGAGCCATTCAGCTGTGAAACTCTCTGCCCCAGAGGGAGTGCGGTGGAGACTCTTTGAAACAGAGGCTGGATGGCCATCTGTCAGGGAAGGGCTTTGGGAGTTTTAGTTACGGGGATTTATGGTTCACCTGCAATCAAAGAGCGTTCTGAACCCCATAAGCGGCGAGTGAGAGGGGCGAGCGAGCGGCGAGCGAGAGGGGCGAGTGAGCGGCGAGCGAGAGGGGCGGGCGAGCGGAGAGCGAGAGGGGCGAGCGAGCGGCGACGGTGAGAGCCATTCAGCTGTGAAACTCTCTGCCCCAGAGGGAGTGCGGTGGAGACTCTTTGAAACAGAGGCTGGATGGCCATCTGTCAGGGAAGGGCTTTGGGAGTTTTAGTTACGGGGATTTATGGTTCACCTGCAATCAAAGAGCGTTCTGAACCCCACAAGCGCCGAGCGAGAGGGGCGAGCGAGCGGTGAGCGAGAGGGGCGGGCAAGCGGAGAACGAGCGGCGAGCGAGAGGGCCCGCCAGAGTGAGTGCCTGCCTTCCCTCCTTAATAATAATTTAAATTTAATAATAATAATTTTAATTTCTCCTCCCTATTCTACTAAATTAATAAATAATTAAATTTAAAAAATATTTTTAAAATATTGGAAAAAAAGGGGCGCCATCTTTACAAAATGTTTTGTAAATATTTACGAAATTTCGTAAATACCGAAATTTTTTTTGGAAAATTTTGTAATTATTTTAAATATCGAAACAAAAAAAACCCCCCAATTACAAAACGATTTTAGAAACAAATTTTTGCGTTGTTACCCAGGCCTAGTGTTGGTCATGTCTGGAAAGGCTCTCAGATCCTAGCAGCCACCACAAATAAAACCCTATCTCACACCCCAACCAGATGTGTCTTTAAAGGTGGTGGGATGGAAAGAAAGACCTCTTCTGTGGGTTGTAGGGCCCAGGGAGGCTCATACATGGAGAAATAGTCTGTCAGATACCAATAAAGGGCTTTGAAGTGATGGCCCATACTTTGTATTGTGCCTGGAACAGACTGTTGGAGCTGGGGAGTTGAATGATTTCTGAAAATACCCCCAGGTAACACTTTCAATTGTGTTCAGAAACTGGAATTAATTTTGGAATTCATTCTGAATCCCATATCTTGCCCCTGTTAAACCTTTTGTTACAACTCTATAGTAAGGCGGTGTTTCCAAAGACTCTTCAAAAGCAGTTGTCCAAATGGAATTTGTGACTCCCGAAAAGATTTTTTAGTCAAAACGTCCTATTGTTGTTGTTATGGTTTGGTTTCAAGTTATTTCCAGTGACTCTAAGTTGAGCCTATCATCGAGTTTTCTTGGCAAGCTATGTTCAGAGAGAGTTGCCATTGCCCTCTTCTGGGGCTGAGAGAATGTGACATGCTCAAGGCTACCCAGTGACTTTCCATGGTTGAGCAGGGAATGAAACTCTGCTCTTCCAAAGTCCTAGTCCAACACTAAAACCACTGCACCACACTGATTCTCAAACAGGGGATCTCAGACAATTTATAAAGCCTGTAAAAATGGTTCCGGAGACCACACATATTCCATGAGTTCCATTTAGCCTATTTGGGCAATATTTCATACCTTGAGCTTTGCAAACCATCCAACTGATGTTTTTGGTGAATTTATTTTCATTCCACCAGAAACTGATAATTTGGTTCAGTCTCGTCATCCCTTGGTTTTCCAGATTTATAACTTTATACTTTACCTAGTCAAGAACATTCTTGGAATAACTGCCAAGTTTTGGTGGGGAGGAAATAACAACGTAATTACAGCAATCTCCTAAAAATTGAGTGCTGGAAAAGTTACATATTAATTGTAGGTTAAGGCTGCAAATCAAATCCTCCTCAGCTTGAACTCATTTCCCGAGCCTAGTTTATATTGAATTAAATAAGCACCAACTCCATTAGCTGAACAAGTGGCATATGGTGGTCTTGCCAGGGGAAATATGAGTCTTACAAAACATAGATTGAGTCTGGCTTATTACTGATATCAAAAAACATTCCCTGGGATCAATCAAGGGTATCTTCTTCAAAGTAATATGGTAAGTAAGGATGACATTCGCCAAAGATCGGTAACAATTGCCTTTCCAGATGTTTTGAACTTTAGTTTACAGACAGAAGTTCCCAGCTGGCACAATCAATTGAAGAGGGTTGTGGGTGTTGTAGTCCAAACCACACAGAATCCCAAAAGTCCCCCAGTTCTGGCTTAAGATATACTAATGGAGAGATGTGATTAGTGGCCAATCTATTATGGAAAGCTAATGACAATACTTTACAGAAAGGGAGTGGACAGAGAAATAAGAGATGCCTTTTTTCTACAATATGTATAGATATAGATATATAGCATTTTGGTAGGATATTGCAGTATGGCCACTGGTTGTATTTCTTAGTAACTGTGCACTATTTTTGGTTAAGGCCCTAAGGGAGCCAAGCAACCACCACCTTGCTTGACAACAATATATGTGAAAGGGTCTAGGAGTAGACTATAACAGATGAAATAGCTTAAAAAGCTGTTCTAGGCTACTTCAACAGAAATATAGTATCTAGGGGAACATCTACACTTAGGACATCTACGCTTCACAGGCACAGCCAGAATCACCATGTATCGCAGCAGATTAAGACGATTCTGGAGATGCCCACCCAGGTGACGTGAGGAACTGTCGCCCCACACCCCACACCATACTGGCTTCCTTCTTTTCCCTCCTACCTCATCATACGGGGAGAAATCTCTGCAAGCCAACTCAATCCAACTTTCCTTATGGAAAGATGGGAAGCCTCCCGTCATGTGCTGCCTATGATTTTTCAGCAGTGGCGAGGTTTTTTGCACTTTCACCATGGAGTCACCCCAGAAATACTTTTACTGTGTGTGATGAGAGTTAGCAGGTTCTGTGGGGAAAGTGCAAAAACAAACAAACAAACAAAACAACAACACCAGCACCGGATTTTAGCCCATGTGAAGAAGTTCTTAGAATTAATATAGTCTGATACCATATAACTGCCATGGCTCAATGCTACAAAATCATGGAAGCTCTAATTTTACAAGCGATGTAGTTTTCTCTTCCAAATAGAGTTGGTGCCATGTCAAACTATAACGCCCATGCTAAGAAGTGCCTTCTGTCAACTAGAACCAGTTGTACTCACCAAAGACCTCAAATTGTTTTGGTTTTTTTTTTAAAAAAAAATGTTTATTAATTTTTAATTATTTAAAAACTCTCATCCCCTCCAGCCATCTTGTCTCCCTTGGATGAGGTTGTGGATTTAGTCCCTTTTATTGAGGAATATGTCTCATTGCATTCTATGAAAGTTACTTATGACCATAGAAGGATAGAAGAGTGCCATCTGAATTATGGTTGTGGTTAAATTTGAACCAGTGACCTGCGAGCTCTTCTATCAAAGTAAAATCTCGACGTTCTTTTCCTTTGGGGACAAAAACAGGAATATTACTGTTCAGGGTGTTTTTCTTTCCTCCTTTTTTTTTTCCATTTCGCTTCATTTCATTCTCCTTCTTCCCTCTTTTCAGAACTGCACGAGAAGAGCAAGCATCTTGGAAGTTTTGAAAAGGCACCATGCGGAAACTTTCCGATGTCTTTCCAGCCTGAACAGTTCCTCATTTTGTTTTTCTTGTTTAGTCATGAAGGGTGAGTAAAGGGCACCTAAAACGCTAGTCAATAGATCCATTATTATGATTGGCTGAAAACCATAAAATGCATCCATCAAGTCTGTATGTTGCATCTTGCACTAAATTATGGTGATAAATAGGCTCTTTCTCATGACGTCACCTACTAATCTATTCAGAAACTCATTCCCTGCCACCATTAGACATCACTCACATGGGTGCCAGCTTGTTCTTGAAAAATCCCTTGCTCAGGGCAGTCGCAAAAGTTTCTGGCACATTCTCTAAAGAGAAATCTGGAAAGATAACCTCCATCTGCATAACTGAAAGACCAGTGAAAAAAAGTGGAAGACTTATAGAAACTGTAAACCTCTCAAGTTTTCAAAAAATTGCAGCTTACATTCCCACCCACCCACCCCCTTAAAAATATTCTAGAATGAAACCCAACTTATAGTTAAGTTGGCTATAAGAAACATTGCAAAATTCATATTTAGGATGTGTAAACATACATTCTGAAGGCACATTTATTTATTTATTTATTGAAATACTTCTGTATTGCCTCGCAGCCCACAAGGGCTACCAAGTAGGGTTGTGCATTTGAGGCAAACCCTACTTGGTAGCCTCCTGAATTCGGGAGGATGTTTGTTTTCGCTCTCCAAGGCCTGCGCAGCAGAGCGCCTTTTACTCTGTGATGCCAAGAAGCAGGTCAGGAACCAGGACCTGCTCTTGCTTGCTTTCATGTCGAGCTGATTTCTGTAGCGGGAGAGGGTTTTCTGTTTCGTGCTCCCAAAGAAATGGAAGACACAAAATAAACGAATGAAATCGGAGAAACGAATTCCGAATCTGCACACAACTCTACTACCAAGGAAATGAACCAATAAAAACCAATTAAAATTACACAAAGATATAAAAACATGTTGAAAACACAGTAGAACATGGATTCCTGAGATACTTGGATATAGTGCAGTGTGCCGTCACACCCAGACACTATAACGTTAAAACTAAGATGTGCTTCTCTCTTTATCTGGGCGAACTGCTGGGGGTCTTTCTTTAAAGCAATAACTCAATACTTTCAGCAACTGATGCCAGTCAAGGTATGAAAATCAACAAAATATTAATTTCCAAAGTCCTTGGCAGACTTGGCACAGCTTGATATAGTTACAACACAAACAGTCAATTTGAGAAACCATAGAGATGTTCTTTCTTTTCCTTTTTCTTCAATTACTGAGGTAACCTTTCTCCAAATGGTGGAAAAAATCCTGAGATATTTCACCCTAACCCTGAGCTGCTATGGTTAGAAAGAACAGGCCTTCCTCTATCTAAGTACAACGTCAGTTTTGGAGATGAAGTAATGCTCAATAGTACTCAATAACTATTTTTCTCTTTTTCTCAATAACTCAATTACTCAGTTACTATCTCAATATCTTAATATATATCTCTCTATAACTCAATAAGCTTCTCTATCTCAATTGCCTTTCTTAATAACTCGATAAGCTTCTCTTTATTTCTATATCTATCTATAACTCAATATATTAATATCTCTCTCTCTATAAGCCAATAGTACTCACAATGGGGTTTTCAGAGCTCCCTGTCTGACCAACAGCACATCTGAGGTTCTTTTCTCTACTAAAGGAGGCAGGGTAGATTCCAAAATGGAGATCTCGACCCCAGGAAAAAAGGCGGACTCCAAACCCAAAGAGATACTTTCTAAACCAATAACTGCAGAGGGCCTGCAGTCTGGCTTTTCAGACTCTGATACTGTTTAACTTCCAAGGTGCTGCTGGGTCTATAGCAACCCTGGGGAAATGCTATCCCATGCAGCTAAAAGGCAATGTAAACCATGCTCCTGGAAGACGGAACATGCAGAGTGTAAACATTTACATAAGTTAGTAAATAAAACTGCTACCATTTGTTACTTTGGAAGATTATTTATTTATTTATTTATTTCTGGTACTTTTACCCCGCCCTTCTCAACCCCCGGAGGGGGACTCAGGGCGGCTTACAGAGAAGGCAGAATTCGATGCCTTTATACACTACACATAGTATACAAAAATATACAAAAACAAATATACAGAAATATAATTAAAACGATCATCACAGTTAAAACATCAGCAACCGGTGCCCAACATATTATATAAAATATCATATAAAAATTCTTGTAATCAGCGTTTTGTTTCCAGAGTTCCTCGTGTCCAGTCCGTTAGTCATTTCCTAGCCGTCCATAAAGTTCTCTCTTTATCTGCCCGCCTGACCAAATGCCTGGTCCCAGATCCATGTTTTTAGTTTTTTCCTAAAAGAAAGGAGCGATGTTGCAGATCTAATTTCCCCAGGGAGTGAGTTCCACAGGCGGGGGGCCACCACCGAAAAGGCCCTGCTTCTCGTCCCCGCCAATCTCACCTGTGATAGAGGCGGGGTCGAGAGCAGGACCTCTCCAGACGATCTTAAGCTCCGGGGTGGGACATAGAGGGAGATCCGTTCGGACAGATACACTGGGCCAGAACCGTATAGAGTTTTATAGGTCAAAACCAGCACCTTGAATTGTGCTCGGAACTGGATCGGCAGCCAGTGGAGCTGACACAACAGGGGGGTGGTATGCTCCCTGTATGATGCTCCGGTGAGCAATCTGGCTGCCTCTCGCTGGACTAATTGTAGTTTCCGAGCAGTCTTCAAAGGCAACCCCACGTAGAGTGCATTGCAGTAATCTAACCGGGATGTGACAAGAGCGTGGACCACCGTGGCCAGATCCGACTTCCCAAGGTACGGGCGCAGCTGGCGCACAAGTTTTAATTGTGCAAAAGCTCTCCCGGCCACCGCCGAGACCTGGGGTTCCAGGCTCAGCGATGAGTCCAGGATCACTCCCAAGCTGCGAACCTGAGTCTTCAGGGGGAGTGTAACCCCATCTAACACAGGCTGTAACCCTATACCCTGTTCGGCCTTACGACTGACCAGTAGGACCTCTGTCTTGTCTGGATTCAATTTCAATTTGTTAGCTCTCATCCAGTCCGACACAGCAGCCAAGCACCGATTCAAGGTCTGGACAGCCTCCTTGGTGAAAGGTGGGAAGGAGTGACAGATTTGGACATCATCTGCGTAGAGATAACATCTCATTCCGAAACTCCAAATGATCTCCCCCAGCGGCTTCATGTAGATGTTAAATAACATCGGGGACAAGATTGATCCCTGTGGGACTCCACACAACAACGGTTGTGGGGTCGAACAGGTGTCACCCAATAACACCTTCTGTGACCGTCCCTCAAGAAAGGATCGGAGCCACTGCAAGGCAGTGCCCCCGAGCCCCATATCCTTGAGGCGCCCCAGAAGGATACCGTGATCGACGGTATCGAAGGCCGCTGAGAGATCCAGCAAAACCAACAGGGACACACTCCCCCTGTCCATTTCCCGGTGAAGATCATCTACCAAGGCGACCAAAGCTGTCTCAGTACCATGTCCCGGCCTAAAGCCAGACTGTGCCGGATCTAGATAATCAGTGTCTACCAGAAACCCCTGGAGTTGAGTCGCCACCACACGTTCCATGACTTTGCCCAAATAGGGGAGATTGGAAACTGGCCGAAAGTTGTCAAATTGAGTGGGGTCCAGTGATGGTTTCTTCAACAGCGGTTTTATAACAGCTAATTTTAAGCTCGCTGGAAATTTTCCTTCCTGTAAGGAGGCATTGACCATCACCTTTACCCACTCTGCCAAACCCCCTCTGGCTTCCTTGATCAGCCAGGATGGACAGGGGTCTAGGATGCATGTGGTGGGTCGCACCTCTCCAAGGATCCTGTCCACATCCTCAAGCTGAACCAATTGAAACGAATCCAACAAAACTGGACAAGCAGATGCTCTCATCACATCCCCAGAGACCGCCGTTAACATGACATCAAAACCTGACCGAATCCGCTCAATTTTATCCGCGAAGAATCGAGCAAATGCTTCACAGCGAGCCACCGAGTTGTCTGAGGCCTCGCTTTTTGGCGGATGTAACAGGCCCCTGACAACTCGGAAGAGCTCCGCTGGACGATTCTTCGCAGATGCAATATTGGCTGCCAGAAACGTTTTCTGTGCCGCCGCTATTGCCACCTCGTAGGACCTTAAAAAGGTATTCAGAAGTGTTTGAGCTGGATTGGTGGGGTTCCGACGCCACACGCACTCTAGCCTCCTCTTCTCTCGCTTCATCGCTGCCAGCTCCTTAGTAAACCAAGGGGCTGGTTTAGCTCGGCTGCTCGAGAGGGGGCGTTCCGGAGCGATTGTATCGATGGCCCTGGTCAACTCATTATTCCAGTGAGAGACCAGAACATCGACAGAATCGCTAGCCAAGGAGGTGGGAGAGTCCCCAAGAGCCGTCAGGAAGCCATTTGGATCCATAAGTCTCCTGGGGCGGACCATTCTAATGGAGATTACTCCATTATGCCTCTGTGACAAGAAAAACAACCAATAAAACAATTATCTATCTCTATCAATTAATCTATCTGTCTATATCTGTAGCAGTTCTGTATTGCCTTCCAATCAATACTGAAAGACAATATGAAGATAAAAACATTTAAAAACATTTTCAACTACTCTTTGAAACACCTAAAAGCACAGTCTAAAAACAATTCTAGATTTCAGTTCTGCAACACTTAAAACATCAAATACCATATATTCCAGCATATAAGACAACTGGGCATATAAGATGACCCCCAACGTTTCCAGTGAAAATATGGAGTTTGGGATATACTCGCCGTATAAGACTAACCCTCTTCCAACGCACACCAAATAAATTTTTTAAAAGTATCAGATTTGATTTCAATATGGTAATTTTCCTGTTACTGTACCTCCTTCTCTGCCTCTCAGATCTTGCACATACGCACCTGGACCACTTCACTGCAGTCTTCAGGAGCAAGATCTGAGAGGCAGAGGAGGAGGTATGGTAATAGGATACAAGGGTAGGCCAGACAGGTAAAAGAGTTGTGTTTTTCTGTGCCCAGAGCCACTCTATCTCTTTTTTCCATACCCCGGGCGCCCCAGACGCATGCAGCTTGCTCCTCACTTCACTTACACCTTCCCAGTGAGGCTTCCCTTCACCTCACCATCGGGACTGCATTAAGTCCACCTATCGTGATGAATTGATTTTCTTATACTGTACTTGTACAGCATCACCCTTAATGCTTTCATACAGTCGCTGCATATGGCAGAGACGCAGCCACTGCCATTTTTGAGCTCCCCCCACAATATGCAGCAACCACAGATTGTCCAATTTGGATTGGAAGTTTCAGCACCTGCTCTATAAGACAACTTACGGCGTATAAGGCTACTTCCACATATAAGACGACTCCCATGCATAAGGCTACTCCAGCATATAAGATGACCCCCACGTATAAGGCTACCCCTGACTTTTGAGAAGATTTTATTGGGTTAAAAAGTAGTCTTAAATGCCAGAATATATGGTACATTGCACATAGCACATGGAGGCGCATTGTACATCACACACGGATGGGCATTTTGATAGATATCTGATATCTTGGTTCAATTGCACAATGTTGCATTCAATTGTGTAGCGCCATTAACACATAAGTCTGCCTTGCAGAGTTTTATGGGATGCAACCTTGATGTGGAGTATCAGCCTTTGTATCTCTGTACACACCACAGAAAAACTTTGCTTCTGCTACAGCAAGAACAGAAAGAAATACGGGGTAGAGAGAAATGGAAAGAAAAGGAGCATTTCTAAACTTGTTTGGCAGGTTTAGGACCTGCAAATCCACTTTATTTCTCTGTGGTTTGAAGGATTGCTTTGGCCTTGTCTCAAGCCAGTTATATTGCAAACTGACTTTTAACCACAGCTCCAAAGGTCAGCAGTAAAGAAAAGGTATTTCTCTCCTTCACCTGAAAGAGTAGCAGTGCTGCTTCATTTTTTCTCATTTAAAAGTCCTATTGAGATGTAAGTGGCTAAACTTTTTGATATAAATGGAGCATTAAATCTATTCTGAATGTTAGGCTGCATCTGCACTTTAGTACTCCTGCAAAGGATTGTTGCCTTGTCGTAGTGCAGGAGCTTGAGTGCCTGAATGATGCCACAAGCGAAACTGTGAAGGGACACCCAAGATGGCAAGGTCATGGCAGAGAGCTCAGACTAAATATGATCCCTGGGGAAGATAATGGCAACCCACCCCAGTATTCTTGCCATGAAAACTAAATGAATCAGTATAACCAGATATATATTGATATACCATCAGAAGATGGGACTCCCAGGTCAGAAGATGGTCAAAATGTTACTGGGGAGAAACAGAGGATAAATTCAATGTATTGTCGAAGGCTTTCATGGCCGGAATCACTGGGTTGTTGTAGGTTTTCCAGGGTATATGCCATGTTCTAGAGGCATGTTCTAGAGGCATTTTCTCCTGACGTTTTGCCTACATCTATGGCAAGCATCCTCAGAGGTAGTGAGGTCTGTTGGAAGTAGGAAAATGGGTTTATATATCTGTAGAAAGCCCAGGGTGGGACAAAGGACTTTTGTCTGCTGGAGCTAGGTGTGAATGTTTCAACTGACCACCTTGATTAGCATATAATGGCCTGACAGTGCCTGGAGCAAACTTTTGTTGAGAGGTGATTTGATGTGCCTGATTGTTTACTCTCAATAAATAAATTCAGCTAGCCCCAGATGTGATTAAGCAGTTAGTTCAAAGCCGAAAGGAAGGCTAATGGCCAATGGTGCTGGAGGTGAAAGACAAATCTGATGTTCTAAAGATCAACATACTATAAGAACCTGGAATGGAAGATCTATGAGCCAGGGCAAAATGGACATGGTTATGGGTGAGATGTTAAGATTAAAGATAGACATTCAACCTATTCAACTTGTATGCAGAACACATGTGATGTACAGGACTTGATGAATCCAAGGCTGAACTTAAAATTGCTGGAAGAAGCATTAGCAACCTTAGATATGCAGATGATACGACTTTGATGGCTGAAAGCGAGGGGGAGCTGAGGAGCCTTATATCCAAGGTGAAAGAAGAAAGTGCAGAAGCTGGGTTGCAGTTACAAATAAAAAAACAAGATTATGCCAACCAGACTGATTGTTAACTGGCAAATAGAGGGAGAAAATGTGGAGGCAGTCTGCAAAGATTACTGCAGATGCAGACTGCAGCCAGCAAATCAGAAGACATTTACTTCTTGGGAGGAGAGCAATGACCAATCTTGATAAAATAGTGAAGAGTGGAGACATCACACTGGCAACGAAGGTCTGCATAGTTAAAGCAATGGTATTCCCCATAGTAACCTTTGGATGCGGGAGCTGGACCATAAGGAAGGCTGAGCGAAGGAAGACAGACACTTTTGAACTGTCGTGTTGGAGGAAAATTCTGAGAGTGCCTTGGACTGCAAGAAGATCAAACCAGGTCCTACTTCAGGAAATAATGGCAGAGTGCTCACTGGAGGGAAGGATATTAAAGGCAAAGATGAAGTACTTTGGCCACATAATGAGAAAACAGGAAAGCTTGGAGAAGATCATGATGTTGGGGAAAATGGAAGGAAAAACCATGTCTCAATGCTATGGAATCATGAAGTCTGACAAGGTCTTTGGCTGGAGGCACATCAAAGTACAACCTTTAGGGTTCCATAGCATTGAGCCATGACAGTTAGTTAGTTGTAGAACTATATTGTAGTTCTACAATATAGATCAGTGGTATCTGTTGTCCCCAATGTGTTTTGGATTTCAGCTCCCAGAATACCTGACCATTAGACAAGCTGGCCAAGGTTTCTGGAAATTCGAGTGCCAACAACCTGGAGGACCAAAGATTGGACACCACTGGTGCATATGTATTGTTTAAAACTCTTGAAAGACTTTAGGGAATCGGATTCAGCACCTTGACTGTCTTCTTTAAAGTTTGGAAGTAAAAAACCAGAGTGGATTTATTGGCATCAAAATCATTACCTATCATTACTTCTTCGGCTCTTTTCTCGTGCTTTCTCAGGGATTGTTGGAGTGTGAGGTTTCCCATACCAACACCTCTACATTCTCCTCCTCCAATAATTTCCTTCTGTCTACGTTATGTTATCCGAAAGCATCTTCTTTGCTATTAGGGGTGTGAAAGGGAAACTATGGGTGCAGCCACACTTTCAAATCAATGCAGTTTGACACCACTTTAACTACCATGGATCAAAACTATGGAATCCTGGAATTTGCAGTTTAGTAAGGCACCATCACTTTTTGGCTGATGATGCTAAAGACCTTGTAAAACTACAACTAACATCATTCCATGAAACATGACAATTAGAGTAGTGTCCAGTGCATTAATTCTACAGTGTAGACGCACCCTAAGAGGACTAAAAGATGTAATTCTTTGCAATTTTTTGAGGAAAGCAACAAGTAATTTAAGTAATTTCCTATTGAAAGAATGTCTTTGAAAACTATGCCATTTCAAAAACTATTTGCAGGTCAAGATCTGAGCTGTGCAAAATTCACATGTATGTGAATTTACATAGAAAACAGAATTTTCGGTATAGAAAACTGCATTTCACAGTCAGTGTAAACTCATGTAATGCAGTTGAATGCAGTTTCAAGCTGCATTATATGACAGTGTAGATGGGGCCAAGGTGTTATGGAATGAGTTTGAACATTCCAACTACTTCAATATTTTTTGAATGTGCAGAAATGTGTTCTTGCACTTTTAAAATCTGTCTGCAAACAAGGCCAAGGGACAGATGGGTGCTGTTGACATGAAAGAGTGCAGAGAAGGAGGAAATATGGCATTTCCTGTAGCCAACTGTTAAGCAAAGTATTAGATTCCACTCTCTTGGTGATTGATAATTCTTAAAGAATATATTTTTACCAGAATTTATTTTGCCAAAAGAGACTGCCTGCTATGGCAATAAAGGCTGAAAGACTGGATCTAACTTCAGATGGCCAGATTTTCAATCTTTAATTTACCATTTTTGGATGATAGTTTTTAGAATCCCACAGCTAATAGTCATTTATTCAGAGGACCACCATAATATGAAGTAAACTTGAAGGAATTGAACAACTGCTGCATGCTCATGAATTCTTCTTGGCTATGATTTTGAGATTATTGCTAGGCTTGGCTGTGAATCAGCTTGACTGAAAGTGATTTGTAATATTCAATGGTCCTTTTTGGTTACTCCCTCAAAAACAGAACAGGGAGGTGGGAACCAAAAAGCTGGGCAAAATGGATCAAGAGACCCTGCTGTATCAGCTACTGGAGAGGATGGAGTTAAATCTGCAATATAGCTGAGACAGAGGTCTGCCACTGGGCTCCTGGAGAAGATATGGCAGCATCTTTTTTCCCTCCCCAGCAGCAAAAACGTTCCCTAGGCTCCTCCTCCAGAGATGGTCTTGCTTTCCCAGCAGCACTTGTATGAGGCACTATTGAAAAGTCTCTGAGTTCTAGGAGCATGATGGAAGTTGAAGTTTTTCTCTCTCTGTTTTCCAGCCAATAAAAAGGCCTGATTCTGTCCATGCTCTGATTGGCTGAGAATGGACACAACCTATGACTACAATTCCCAGAACCCTCTCTTGTGGTTTGTCTTATTTTTAAAAATGTTATAATAAAAACTTAAAATAATTCTTTAAAAATCAGAAGATTGATGAATTGTTCTGAAATTGACAGACCTGCAGGTATAAATGGGGTCTAAAACTGAGACAGGGAGCTCTGGTGTGGGCTGGTCCATGAGGTCACGAAGAGTCGGAGACGACTGAACGAATAAACAAAACTGAGGCAGGTTCCATTCAGATTTTATTTATTTGTCGTGTCAGGGCAACCAGTCAATTGTATTACATTTCTAACAGAACAAAACAAACAAACAGACAAAATACAAAAATTGCAAGTTTGGTAGTTGATTAAATGTCCTTTGACAAGTAGCTGGTCACTTGGAGTGCCTCTGGTGTTGCCGCAAGAAGGTCCTCCATTGTGCATGTGGCAGGGCTCAGGGTGCATTGCAGCAGGTGGTCAGTGAATTCCACTTTGTGGCCCCATTTCTTGAGGTTGGTTCTGCATCTCGTGGTGCCAGAGCGCAGTCTGTTCAGTGCCTTCCAAGTCGCTCAGTCTTCTGCGTGCCCGGGGGGGGGGGGGGTCTCTCATTTGGTATCAGCCATTGGTTGAGGTTCTGGGTTTGAGCCTGCCACTTTTGGACTCTCGCTTGCTAAGGTGTTCCAGCAATCCAGTATCCATTCAGATAGTCCTTAAGATGACTGAGGATTAAGGCTTTAAAATTTCCCATTGTAGCCAATGGGCTGAATCTTTGCCAAATGAAACGACAATACTCCTCCCAATTCAAGTAACTTTCCAGTAAACAGAATGAGGGGTGAGATGAAATCAGGCCAGGATGAGTCAGTGGTTAATTATATTGAATTCAATATAACAAAATCCAAAAAGAGCAATTCCTTTATTGGTCAACCAAAATACAGAAAATACATCGTCAGATTTTGAAGCTCCATTGGCTTCTTCTTCATTCTAGAATCTGTCTTCAAAAGATTGTGTGATGTATTTTTTGAATTATTTTTGTGATGTAACATACCAAGTAGTGTGAATATTTGTAATTCAGCTATTGTGGTTCTATATGCATCCATTTTATTCAGATGATTTGTCAGTCTTCTTGGTATTGCTGACAAAGCACATGGCACCACTGAACACAACATTGCTTTCTTTTCCAAAAAGTGTTGGTTTCTTTCTCCCTTATTTTGGTTATTGTTGTTACTCTTTGTGCAAGCAAACCTGTGTTTTTGCACAATAAACTATTTTTTAAAAATCTGGAACCACATTGTTTTTGTGCAAAAAACAAATACATTTCTAAACATTTTTTTGCCTTTTAAAACACTAAAAATAAGGCTGTTGCTTTGCAAAAATTCGACTTGAAGGCAGCAATAGAATCAGTATCTCTTCTACTTTCCGTATCTGATGCTATATTATAATGATGTGCTGACCACAGTGTACTGGGGGGAGGTACATATTAACATGGTCTCACATGCATACAGATGCTTGTGTATATAAGCATGCATGAGAGCAGATGGAAAATGGATTCAAAGAAATCACTGAGCAATGCATCCCCAAAACTGTATGTTTTCCTAGTTTCCATTTGCTGTTCCTGTTGTATCTCTTTCGTTCATTCATTTTGACAATAACTAGACTTCAACAAACATTTAAATATTTTCTAAGGTTGTCACACATTGCCATCTCCTTATTTTCATTTATTTTTAAGCATCCCTCTGTGGAAATTGTAGTAATCAGACTGCTAAGGACTGGCATCGGAAACTGAAGTGGAAGCGAAATTATTCTGTTTCAGGTTTGCAGTACTCTCCGTTTGCTATTATTATCAGCAGCGTAGCACAGAAGGATGGATAGTCAAACCATCTTCCCTTGTTGTTGGACATTCAAAGAGCCACCTTGCTTAAAAGTACAAAAAAGAAATCGAAGATTTGTCTCCTCTCTCCACACATCCACCCTTTGGGAAGGGGAGCGGCTTTGCTTTTTGGTGCTGCCAGTAGCACTAAATGTTGGATTAAGCCAGAGGGAAGTTGGCTCCGACTTAAGACATGAGGGGAAGAATAACCAACCTTGGAATGTCTTTGCCTTGGACTAACAATTACACCAGAGACAGTGTGAAGTTTTAATTATTGGGACTGTCCCCCACCTTTCTATTTTATGTATTGAAAGCTATATCTTTTTGCATTCTGCTTTGGTTAGACCACACCTGGAATATTGTGTCCAATTCTGGGCACCACAATTCAAGAGAGATATAGACAAGCTGGAATGTGTCCAGAGGAGGGCGACTAAAATGATCAAGGGTCTGGAGAACAAGCCCTACGAGGAGCGGCTTAGGGAACTGGGCATGTTTAGCCTGAAGAAGAGAAGTCTGAGAGGAGATATGATAGCCATGTATAAATATTTGAGAGGAAGCCACAGGGAGGAGGGAGCAAGCTTGTTTTCTGCTTCCTTGGAGACTAGGACGCAATGGAACAATGGCTTCAAACTACAAGAGAGGAGATTCCATCTGAACATTAGGAAGAACTTCCTGACTGTGAGAGCCGTTCAGCAGTGGAACTCTCTGCCCCAGACTGTGGAAGCTTTTAAACAGGGGCTGGATGGCCATCTGTCAGGGGTGATTTGAATGCAATATTCCTGCTTCTTGGCAGGTGGTTGGACTGGATGGCCCATGAGGTCTCTTCCAACTCTTTGATTCTATGATTCTATAATTCTATGATTCTGCCTTTAGAAATAGACCATCAGGTTGTGAAAATATAATGAAAAGCAAGGATGAGCAGATATAAGTACAAAACTCATAAAAACTACAACTCACAGAATTTCCCAATGAGCATTTAGTCATTACCATCAACATCACCAGTGGGGGGGGGGGGGGGGGGGCTGTTTTATGACACCATAAGGAAAGAAGATCAAAAACAGCTGGATACTGAGTCGACACCTCCTTTCTGTTCTGTCTGTCTGTGTATTGTCTATACAAAGAGGCACTGAATGTTTGCCATGTATGTGTGCTGTGATCCGTCCTTTGGGGTGAGAAGGGCAGAATAGAAATATTATTATTATTATTATTATTATTATTATTATTATTATTATGTGGAGTGGCCACTGAAACTTCAAACTTCAGCTGAATATTTTAAATGACATGTTCAGTATCCAAAGAAAAGGGGCAGGAAATGTGACCAAGAAAATATAAATACAATAAGATGTATTCAAGGTATGAAAGACCGGCAACATTTCACTGTCCACAATGCTAAACAAATTAGAATTGCATTTCAAAGGATGGCTGAATGTGAAAATGTGAAATTAAGTAGATCTGTATTAAAATGGGAAGGAAGAGACAAATCTCTCCCCAGCCCTGGCCCATAACTGCATATATAAGGTGTAAGTCAATTCCTTTCTTCCATCCCAACTCTACCTAAGCAATTGTGGTTTTGCACTTTATTATGACAGCTGTGTCTCACTAGCAAAAGATAGCATCTAGATAAGAGAGGGAAAGAGAGGCAGGGGGATGTGTTCAGACTGAGCTCATGAATACATTCAGCAATAAAGAAAGTAGGGAAAGATGTACAAAGGAGTGAAATTAACATCTGCAATTCATTCAGGGGCATGACACTTTTTGGGGTTTCCTTTCAACAGCGTGTTTGAGTAGTCTGACATGCCAGAGACCCGACGGAAGACAAAGAGCACAGGGCAGGGCAAAACACAGCCACAAATCTCAGAGGCAAGATCAGAAGGATGCTCTGTTCCCACATAAATTGTTCTTTGGGTTCTTCTTAAAAGGTGCCCTCGTCCTCAGACATTCAGCAGGTAGAACCAGGCAAAAACAGTCTTTTTTGGTAGTGATGCCACAGTTCTGGAACACATTTTCCATCTTCACAGTTGATCCTGTGCAGTCAAGCAACAGAAGATGGTTTTGTTCCTCCATGCTTATAATGTATGGATTTCTAACAACCATAAAGTGTGGAGGATTTTTTTTCCCTTGTTTCCACATGTTCTGCACTCTACATAAGGAATCCTGCCATGGGACACAACAATGAATGATAATATAGACCTGAAAGGTTGAAAGGAAATAGAATAAAATGATTAAATATTTGAAAGACTGCCATCAGAAAGAAGGAGAAGACTTGTTTTCTGCTGCCCTGGAGACTCAATGAAGCAAATGGTTCAAGTTATAGGAAAAGAGATTCCACCTGAACATCAGGAAGAACTTACTGACCACAAGAGCTGTTCAACAGTGGAACTTTCTGCATTGGAGTCTGATGAAAGCTTCATTGGAGGCTTTTAGACAGAGGCTGGATGGCCATCTGTCTGGAGTGCTTTGATTGTGCTTTTTCTGCATGGCAGGGGTTTGGGCTAGATGGCCCATGTGGTCTCTTCCAACTCTATCATTATGTGATTCTATGATGTGTCAACTAGATGTCTAATTTGGGTCTGAGTTCTTTGAATGAGATATTATGAAGTCTAGAGCTGACTCATCTGTCCCATAACTTTTCCCCAATCTCAGATCCACAAGTGCTGTTGGGTTGCAATTCCCATTATCCCCAGTCCACATGGCAGATTATCAGAAAGGATAGGAGTTGTCATTTAATAACATCTGGGGACCCAAACTGGGTAAAAAATAGAGCTTTAACTACTTTATTAAAAAAATATAGTTAAAGGCAAAAGATTTATACGATCTGAAGAGGAACCAGAGTATAGTTATAGTTATATGAAAGAAAACTGGTTAAAAATGATGTATAGATAGTTTATCACCCCTCGAAATTAGCCAAATGTCACCCAAAAGTTAACGATAGATGTTGGAAATGCGAAATACAAACTGGATCCTTCTTCCACCTGTGGTGGACATGTGAAGTAGCCAAATCTTATTGGAAAATAATACATGAAAAAATAGAGAAGATACTGGAAATAAAAATAGAGTTTATTTATTTATTTATTTGCTTCATTTCTATACCGCGTTTCTCAACCTTATTAGGTGACTCAATGCGGTTTGTTAAAATCAGAATACTTCTTACTAGGGATGATAAATATAGAAGTGGATAAGAATAAGGACAAACTCTTTAATTACCTAGTAACAGGAGCCTGAATAAACTATGCAAGATTCTGGAGAACAAATGAGACTCCGACACGAGAACAATGGTTAATGAAGATTATAGACAAATATGGACAATTTGACACAAATGATGAATACAAATCAAAAATAGAACACAACAAAAATGGAATGGTCTTTGGTAAAGAACTTCATGACACAAGAAAACATGAGATTTTAAGATGAAAATCAGAATATGATACTCTTAATGAAGAGGTTGCAAGAGGGACAGCTGACAATGAAGGGACGATACCATAGAAACCGATGTGGAGACGATTGGAAGTTAGATTTCCCAACCCAACACCCAATAATGCACCTTTTCCCTTTCCCCACTTCACTATCCCCACCCCTACCACTAACCCACCCCGACCTTCCCTTGGTGAACCTTACTTTCTTTAAACCTATTCCTGTAAGAAAACTTCAATAAAATATTAAATTCAAAAAAATTATAGTTATTTATTATTATTATTATTTACAGTATTTATATTCTGCCCTTCTCATCCCACAGGGGACTCAGGGCGGATTACAGTGTACACATATATGGCAAACATGCAATGCCAATTTGACATACAACATATACAGACATACACAGAGGCTATTTAACTTTTTCTGGCCGCCAGGGGAGCTGTCGCTTTCATCGTCCATCTGTGACACTGATGAAGTACTTCCGCATTACCCACATGCTTTTGCTGGAGAGCTTTGCTGGGGTCTTTTTTATGGCCTCATGAATTAGTTAATTTAGTCTCCCCACACTTTAAGGTGGTACCTAATTTTCCTACTTGACAGATGCAACTGTCTTTCGGGTTGCAAAGGTCGACAACAGGCTACACAATTGGTTGGAAGCCCACTCCAACCCGGGCTGGCTTCGAATTCATGACCTTTCGGTCAGAGTGATCTTAATGCAGCTGACACTCAGCCAGCTGCGCCACAATCCCGGTGCCTCTATCCACAGATACTCCATTCATTTTTTCGGTGGCCCTTTGAAGACAACCCTAAGGCTGTTGTGGCCCTCTATGGAAATGACTTTGACAACCCTTCACTGTGGATATTTTAAACCATGGATAATAGTAAACACTATGTTTTGATTAGAATTGAGTGAAAAGCATATGGTAGAATCAATCTATTGGGGGGGGGTACTTTTTGGGATTTTTTGCAGTGTGAGACAGATATGCAATCCATGGATAAGGTTGTACAGTATATGACATGAGATGAGAATGCCATTTGAAATGTTATTGAGTCTGAAATTTACACATTTCTGAAAAATCTGGAATTTATACATTTCTTCACGAACTCAATCAAAAGTGCATCTGCACCATATCATTATATCATGCCATTTTAATTTCTATGGATCCATAATAAGGAATCCTAATAGTTTTAGTTTGATACATTACCTTGATTGCTCTACTAGAGAATTGTAGTTCTCTCACCTGAACTATAGCTTCTAAGATATCCTGGGAGTCTTTCTGTGCTACAGATTTAACTGATTAAAACATTTCTCCCTCTCCTCCTCCTTTTTGAGTGTTTCCAGGCCTAAAATGAACCTTTCATGGTGTTTTCTGGGGCTGAGAGTGTGTGCTTTGCCCAATGTCACCCAGTGGGTTTTCATGACTGAGTTGGGATTTGGACCCTGGTCTTCAGAGTCATAATCCAACCCCCAAATCACTCTGGCTTCCCAGCATAGCTTGATATTTTTTTTAAGTATATCATCAGTTAGAGATCCCAACATTCAAGAAAGGAGTCATGATAATTAAAATGGTACAAATGTTATATACTTGTGTATATAAAAGGGGGGAGGAGGTGGGAGAAAGCAAAACTGATAGATTGATCCCTCAAAAGACACAATCCAGCTCTCTTGCTGCTGCTGAACAGAACTAGTTTAAGTTTGGGAGTGGAACAGGGACATCTTGAGGATCTCATGCACATCACTGATCAGCATCATTTCTGTCGCAGCAAAGTGGAATACAGACAGTGAAATAAAGATGCAATTCCTGACTCTGAATTTCTCTCATAAGGCTAGGACCTGCAGAGCTGAATTGACTGAGAGAAGGAGTGATCTTCCCTCTGTTTCTCTAGGAATGGAGAGGTCAATTTACTTCCAATTGGATATGTAAATAATTGTTGTTGTTAATTGCCTTCAAGTCAACTTTGTTTTACAGTGACCTCATGAATGAGAGATCAAGTAGTCATAACCTCAACACCCCTGCAACTACAGCTTCTCTGACTGAGCATACATCTGCACTGTATAATTATTGCAGTTTGACACCACTTTAACTGCCATGGCTCAATGCTATAAAATCATGGAAGATGTAGTTTGATGAAATGGCTGCACAGATAGAGAAGGCCAAAAACCTTGTG
The DNA here is from genome assembly GCF_037176765.1 of Anolis sagrei. Lineage (NCBI taxonomy): Eukaryota > Metazoa > Chordata > Lepidosauria > Squamata > Anolidae > Anolis > Anolis sagrei. Next base: position 14,292,219 of record NC_090021.1, read on the forward strand.
AAACTACAACTTCAATGATTTCATAACACTGTGTCGTGGTGGTTAAAGTGGTGTCAAACTGCATTAATTCTACAGTGAGACACACACTGAGTCTATCCCTCCTGAGTGTAGACTTCTTCTTTTCCTTCTGACTTCCATTTTACTGAGCATTATAGAATAATAGAATCATAGAATCCTAGAGTTGGAAGAGACCTCATGGGCCATCCAGTCCAACCCCATTCTGCCCAGAAGCAGGAATATTGCATTCAAATCACCCCTGACAGATGGCCATCCAGTCTCTGTTTAAAAGCTTCCAAAGAAGGAGCCTCCACCACACTCTGGGGCAGAGAGTTCCACTGCTGAACGGCTCTCACAGTCAGGAAGTTCTTCCTCATGTTCAGATGGAATCTCCTCTCTTGTAGTTTGAAGCCATTGTTTCGCGTCCTAGTCTCCAGGAAGCAGAAAACAAGCTTGTTCCCTCCTCCCTGTGGCTTCCTCTCACATATTTATACATGGCTATCATGTCTCCTCTCATCCTTCTCTTCTTCAGGCTAAACATGCCCAGCTCCTTAAGCCGCTCCTCATAGGGCTTGTTCTCCAGATCCTTGATCATTTTAGTCACCCTCCTCTGGACACATTCCCACTTGTCAATATCTCTCTTGAATTGTGGTGCCCAGAATTGGACACAATATTCCAGGTGTGGTTAACCAAAGCGGAATAGACTTCCCTAGATTATTGTCTTTTAAATTAAACCATCTCTTCTCAAGGTATGGCCAGAATACAACAGCCCCAGTATAGTCATCTTGGCTTCTAGGGAAAATTTGAAAATATTTAAAAATGATTTTCATGTTTCAAGAAAAGTTGATGAGAGGAATCGAGGACTGACAAGAATCATTACACTTCAGGATTAATTCTTTGTACATTTTTGCATGTCTGTTTTGCACAGAAAATTGCATTAATTGTAAAAACTTCAAACATGGCTCATTTGCACTGAAAATATTTTTTAAAAAATATTTATTTATTTTATCATAGTTTAATACATTTGTTGTGCACTGTTTGTTTTACAGCAGATACATATTATTCAATACAATCTACCATACTTAAACTTTTGGCACCTACTGTTATTTTTCTGCTTATACAGATTATCTATATAATCACCTACACTTCCCCTCCCCCCCCCTTCCCCTCCTCCCTTGATTTCCCCATCCCCTTCCTCCACTTCCATTCTTTGGGACTTCTTGCCCAACCATGGCCCCCGGCCTTCCCAAGTGGGGAGGGGCTGCAAAAATCATCCTGTGGCCCAGAGTCTCCTTCCCCCCAAATGCTCATTTAAAACACTTATTTCTATTTTACTCTCAAGGTGGCACTGGATGCCTTTTTACCCTGCCATGTATGACTCTGCCACCCCCCCCCCCCCATTGAAAATATTTTATGAGTTTTTCTATACCAAAAATAATATTTCATGTATGCAAATATTACTTTCTGCACAGAAAATGGTTTTCCTGTGCAAAAATGCTGTTTTCTGGGCTAAACAACGTTGTGTGAGTTTTGCCTCCAATGAAAACGAAATTGAAAATATGATTTTGAAAATGGGTATTTCTCACAGTGAGATTAGAAAATTGTAAAAAAAAAAACCCTCTGATTTTTCCTTTCAAGAAGAAAATTGGTGATGAATTACACTCTTACTTCCAATTCAAGGGGGGGGGGTATCCCATAGACTGAGATTTCATAGCTCAAATCTGAGACCTGACCAATGCCACAGGGGAAGGGCTTGGTGATGTCTTTAAGTATAGTTATCAAGCAAACCAACCAACCAAACAGACTAGAAGCAGGAAAAGGGGTTTCTGGGGAGAGTATTGTAGTTTTTCCAATGCATGGTGCAGTATTGGGAGTCAACAACTGACCAGAAAAAAGGACTGTATTTCCACAGCTGTTTTCTCACCAATTACCTCTCAACAAAAGTTTGCTCTAGTGCTAATCAAGGTGGTCAGTTGAAACATTCACACCTAGCTACAGCAGACAAGAGACCTTTGTCTCACCCTGGTCATTCCACAGATATATAAACCCTTTTTCCTAGTTGCAACAGACCTCACTACCTCTGAGGATGCTTGCCATAGATGCAGGCAAAACATCAGGAGAGAATGCCTCTAGACCATGGCCATATAGCCTGAAAAAACCTACAACAATCCTGTTTTCTCACCCTTTATCCTATGGCTTGGAAAATAGAGGCCAGATGCTGATATCTAGGAGCCAAACCAAGGAGGTAGTACATCTACTCATGACCTTCCTGCATGGCCAAAGGGTTTAGGCTGGATAGCTCTTGCCATTGCCTCTAACTTCTATGATTCTATTATTTTATTATTATTGGAGGTGACCCAGCTGATGTTACTTCTTAAAGAATAAGATCTGGCACCAGGGAAATTCCCTCTCAACTTGGAGTATCTTTGGGAGGACACAAGTAGTAAAGTCAAGAGCTGATGCACCACTTCTGAGATAGCAGATCAACCTACCACTGCAGCTCCAGACCATGACAGTTTTGCATGTGTTCATGTACATGTTTATTCTATCCTGGTCTTGCATTGCTTTTTTGTGATAATAATATCGGCAGAAAATCTAATCACAGTGTTCCAGAGGGGAAAGAGTTGTTTTAAAGTATTTTGTCTGAAGAACAACAACAACAACAAAGCATCTTGTGGCACCCAAAAGAGAAACCAGCTCTGTTTGTCATATGCAGCCTACATCACCAGATTCATAAAAATATCTAAACACACGCAGTAGTCCCTCAGTTACCTGGCACCCATGGAGATTGCCAGAGATCAGTTTAGTTTAGTTTTGGGTTGCTTGAGAGTTACTGTATTCCCTATTATGCCATCATAAACTCTGTATTAACTAGATATTAATACTGAAATACTGTAATTAAAAGCAAATGATGACAAATGAAGACAAACTTCATGTAGCATTTCTGTGAAAATTGGTTTTATTTACATTTTTATTTCAGGTATTATTTCCTTTATTTTCTGACACTTGCTTGAGAATTCCAGTTGCTTGAGTTCCAGTTAACTGATTGTCTCCAAATGTAAGTGATGCATTCCTAAATGCATTTTCTTTGTATTTGGATACCTTTTTAAAGCCAAGAAAGGCATCAGGAACTGTGGAATAATTTTTAATCATAGGTCATGATTGCGCGTAGCCTAGTTTTATAGTGATGTAATGTATTTTCAATTTTGATATTTAACTTAAATATTTATTTATTTATTTATTTATTTAGTACATTTGTACCCTGTCCTTCTTACCCCTGGGAACAGCTTCACAACAAGCACTCATTTGAGTGCTAACTACAGTCATAAAACACATTTTAAACACATCATTAAAATACATTACATTAAAAACATTTGATTAAAATCACGCCAGTTTAAAAATCATTGTCTGGCACAGTCCATTGTCATACATATCGCATTTAATCTTATCCCAATTGCTGCTACTGTTCAAATGCTCGATCCCACAACCATGTCTTTAGTTTCTTTCTAAAAGACAGGAGGGAAGGGGCCAGTCTGATTTCACTAGGGAGTTCCACAACCAAGGGGCCACCACAGAGAAGGCCCTGTCTCTTATTCCCATCAGTCGTGATGGTTCGTAACAGGAGATACGTTCGGACAGGTAATCTGGGCCAGGACCGTACAGGGCTTCAAAGGTTAAAACCAGCACTTTGAATTGTGCTCGGAAGCTGACTGGGAGCCAGTGGAACTGGCATAGAAGAGGGGTTGTTGTTAAGGCTTTGAATTGTTGCCTATCTGTAAGCCACCATCTTGATCTTTCAGGATCAAGAAAGGTGGGATATAAATATTTGTTGCTTATTCATTCAGTCACTTCCCAGCCCATGCCAGAGCCCCCTGTCGCCAGTTGCCACCCCCAGCTCCTTCAAGATCAAGCCAGTCACTTCAAGGATACCATCCATCCATCTTGCCCTTGGTTGCCCCCTCTTCTTTTCCCTCCATTTTCTCCAGCATCATTGTCTTCTCCAAACTTTCCCATCTTCTCGTTATGTGGCCAAAGTACTTCATCTTTGCCCCTAATAGCCTTCCCGCCAGTCAACAGCTGGGCATTATTTCCTTGAGTATGGTAAATAAATAAATAAATATCCCCTAATCTGGATTCTGAAAATGATTTGTAGCTCAGTTAAGTTTTTTAAAAAACACATTAGAATGGAGAAACATTTGGAGGAGAGAATTTGTGTGGGTATGAGCAAGTGTAGGTCTCCTTCTCACCCCAATGTCCTCTCAACACATGGCTTTTCCCTGCATTCCTATCATCTCCAAAACACACACATTAATAAGAACACATGTAAGTTCAGGCATCACCCACTCCTTTGTGAAAAAGTTAGATTTGAACTGGGGTCTGTTCATAAGTCTTCCTGTCATTCCAAATAGTGATTCAAGTTAGAGTTTGTAGCAATGACACCACCACCCCCCCCCCCCCCCTTAGACAAATATTGCAGGGATTCCTCTCACCGATTTCCCAAATACAGTCTGAGGTTAGATTTTAAATAGACTTCCCAATCGTAGCAGCCAGCTTTGTGTTCTAAGACCAAATTGCAAGATCCCCCGTCCTCCCAGGAAAAGTAGGAGAGAGGACATTTCTTTGCATATACATATGTTGATAAATAATGATTAAGAAAACAGTGTGGCTTGTTTTTTAGAAAAAAAATAAAAGCTTCCACTCTGCTGTTCCAAAACCTTAACAATCAGCAGCTTGTATCTACCAGAAACCAAATGCTAGTGGCAGAATACACAATATGCAACCAGATATTTGTTCCACCCGCTGCTACTGCCACCCTTAACTCCCAGTTTAGATATTTCCTTGCTGGAAGGTAATATTGCTTGATTTGCGTGTGAGCAGCTTTGTGCACTCCCGTAATTGATAAATGGAGGCGTTTCCCAATAACCTTATAAATCAAGTAATGCAAATGAGCACATCCCTACATTTACGGCAGTGCATTTGATGTTAAAGCAGTGAGTGTGACTGTCTCCCAGGGACAACAGCAAAGGCCCACCCTTGCAAAGAATGCAAAGATGATGCAGAAGGAAGGAAGGAAAGAAAGAAAGGAAAGAAAGGAAAGGAAAGAAAGGAAAGGGGAAAAAGGAAAGAAAGAAGGAAGGAAGGAAGGAAGGAAGGAAGGAAGGAAGGAAGGAAAGAAGGGAAGGAAGGGAAGGAAGGGAAGGAAGGAAGGAAGGAAGGAAGGGAAGGGAAGGGAAGGGAAGGGAAGGGAAGGGAAGGGAAGGGAAGGGAAGGGAAGGAAAGGAAGGAAAGGAAGGAAAGGAAGGAAAGGAAGGAAAGGAAGGAAAGAAGGAAAGAAGGAAAGAAGGAAAGAAGGAAAGAGAGCCAAAGAAATAATAATACTACAAATTCAATTCCCATTTAGGTATGAATGAGAAATATTGTATTCTCAAGCTATAATTGTAAAGAAAATGATTGAGATAAGAGCAGGAGAGAAAGGTATTAATAAGGAATGTTATAAGTGTTTTCTATAAACGATCTGTAATGTAAAGGTTATATAATTCGAAACCAAATGTTTACAAGTCATCCATGCTAAGCAAGATAAATTATTTCATGTAACTAAGCGATGGAGGAGTTAAGTAACACTGCCTATTATTTTTAAAAAGGGAAATTGTACCTAGCTTAACTTTCAGAGGAAGGGATATTAAATTGTTCCTGGAAGGTTAGTGGGCAAAGATTGCCGATTCCAGCATAGTCGTGACGCTTAGAATGATTCTGAACAAGTAAAATTTCAAAAGGAGAACCGATTTACTAAATAGGTTGTAGCCCCCTTTTTTCCCTGAGATTTCAACCCCCATTTCATGCTCAGATGGGCAGATCTTAATTATACACAAAAGGATACAAATGTTATTAGCATGATAATAATTATTTGGCGACATCGTCCTCTTTAAAGAGAAGGGGGGGAAATTAGAGCGGGATTGTCATTCATCGAAGTCTCATTTTTCAAGCGAATGACAGCACAGCTAGTCACAGATATGTTCAAAGTACATACACAATATTCAAAGCTATGAGCTGCAGCGTTATCAGAATGAGCTAGAAGTACCGCTGGTAAAAGACTTGCGGCACACTAATCATTATGTCCTGCCCGTGGTACTACATACAAATACAATCCTTTGTGACATTTTGTCAAACATTTGGAGCCTTCTATACTTATCTTCATTCTCTCCTCCTCCTCCTTTCCCCCTTCTTTGCATTTATTAGCACACAGCCATTCAGAAACCATATTTGTGCATTGTTGTCCAGTTCTTTGCCGAGATAATACCGGGAATGATTCATGAACGCAGCATTGTATACATTTTAGCACTTAAACACAGACAGGAGGGGGAAGTGAAAGGTGGAATCCAAATGGAAAAGTTTCACATTGAAGTGGAGAATAGGAGGGAGAGGCATAAATGATGCGGCGGCCACGGTAAAACGAGAAAACACTGCATCCAACATACAGCACAGTGAATAAATCCAATTGCAAAACATGTCTATTATTTTTGGGGATTGCTTAGTGCCTCTGTATAGCACAATTAAGGGAAAAGCAGAAGTAGTAGAGGAGCAAATATTTGGCATTCGTACAACGGATGCATTTCTTAACAATGATTTGCTGGAAGTGTTTTCCCCCCACCTCTCTCTCTCTCTCTGTCTCTCTCTCTCGCCTTGTTGCTGCTCTAGGGCTGGCAGTTTTAATTATTTCTGGGACAAACGAATCTTGGCTACACAGGAAATCTGTAGGGTTTCTTCTCACATTAATAAAATAATTATGAGAGCCAGCCACTTTGGACTGCCAACTGTCAAAACACCTGAAAGCTCTATAGCGAGCCAAATTGGTAACCATTTTTTAAAGGAGGGTGTTTCCTTTGATTTTTGGAACCTTACCTATTTGTGACTTCAAGTCAGTTGGCCAAGTCATGGCCACAAATTTGCCAAAATGATTGCCTTTATAATTATACTATTCATCTATCTATCCTATCACATATTTTCAATCTATCTAATACCAAATGTATCTATCTATCTATCTATCTATCTATCTATCCAATCTCCTCTCTCTCTCTCTCTCTCTCTCTCTCTCTCTCTCTATATATATATATATATATATATGAATTTAAAATATTATGAATTGTAAAAAAAGCACTTGAAAAACGGAATGAAGTTAAATTAGAACTGCCCACAATTCTCGTTTCAGGTTCTCTGTGTATGTATTCTTGTTCTTGTTCTCTCTCTCTCTCTCTCTCGTGTGTGTGTGTGTGTGTGTGTGTGTGTATATATATATATATATATATATATAGTTTTTCATGCAGAACAGTCAAGCCCCATTTTAAATTCCTCAGAGGTCACATTTGGTCATTATGATTGGGGGTTTGTCCTTTTTTTCTTTCCTCTTTTTTGCAACTTAATAATAGATGTTTTAAAGTTTAAGTGCAGCCTCAGGCGTTCATAAGCATTTATTACAAATCGCTGGTTTCCTCCCTTATGGAAAGAGAGGAATAACATTTACATACAGTAGCATGGATTAATAAGAAGAAGTGGGGGTAGAGTCTGAACAAAGCCGTCAGTCAGGGAGCGAAATCCGTGCTAATAAAGCCCACTATATTCTTCGGAAATATCATGCCGTCTGTTGTAATATTTTGCCATTCCCCATGAGGTATACAAATCCAAATCAGATAAGACTTGAGCAGTGCCAGAGACATGCCGCTATGCTCTCCGGTGGCATGCAGCCGAATCTTTTATTTATCTTCAGAGCAATCGTACAATTTGAGGAGGCTGGAATCAGTGGAAAACCTGACCCATTGGAAAGTTTTGTAAACACAGAGAGGTGATGCATCTCCTCCTCTTTGCTAAACTGTTCTTCATCATGATACAAAGAGGAAGAGTACACGTTTGGGAAAGAAGCAAAAAAAATGTAAAAAAGGTAGTGGCCATGGAAACTCTCCAAGAAAAAGAGGTGACTTCTTTTTTTTAAGCGCCTACCATATTTCATAACCCGGAGTTCATTTGGAAGTGATCAAAGAGAGAATCGGAGCAAAAGGAAGGAATTACGCTCTTTGTCTTGAGTTGAAACTGTCAAAAGGAAGACAGTTCTTCAAAGGCATTTGGAAGGCTCAAACTCTTTGCTGGCGGATAAGGAAAAGCACAGCAGCTGAGGTCCTGCGCTGGGTAAATCTACACTCACGTAATGTTTAATGTTTTGATTGTGTTACACTCTGCAGAATACTAAAATTGTGCAACTGATTATCTCCCGCTCTTGCACAATGGCTGCCCATATTCCTAGTAAAGCAAACAGTATCCTGAAACCTCTGGCAATAAATGATGCACCCACCAGGAAATGGGCAATTACATGTGAAATAGCTACACTAACTGGACTTAGTTTACACAACCGTGAAGTAAATGGGTCCAGTGTACAATCATTCAAAGAAGCACATCCATAGGTGTCAGGATCCAATGTGTGCATGTCACCAATACGATTCCAGCCAATGTTGGTATTATTTTTATTTATTTATTATTATTTTAAACATTTATATTCTGCCTTTCTCACCCAGAAGTCAACTCAGGGAGGAGCACAACAAAGAAACAGCAAACATTCAATGCCAGGACATGAATTCATTATATGCATACATAAACATTAAAAACATTTATCTCTGCATTAAAATACACTGCTTAAAACCATACCTTTTAAATCCTAAATGGCTCAGGTCCAGGCTATTTGACTGAATGATCCAGGAGAGTCAAGGGTCTGGGGAACAAGCCCTATGAGGAGTGGCTTAAAGGGCTGTTTAGCCTGAAGAAGAGAAAGCTGAGAGGAGACATGATAGCCATGTATATATACGTGGGGGGAAGTCACAGGGAGGAGGGAGCAAGCTTGTTTTCTGCTGCCCTGGAGACTAGGACACGGAACAATGGCTTCAAACTACAAGAAAGAAGATTCCATCTGAACATTAGGAAGAACTTCCTGACTGTGAGAGCCATTCAGCAGTGGAACTCTCTGCCCCGGAGTGTGGTGGAGACTCCTCCTTTGGAGGCTTTTAAACAGCGGCTGGATGACCATCTGTCAGGGGTGCTTTTAATGCAATTTTCTGCTTCTTGGCAGGGGGTTGGACTGGATGGCCCATGAGGTCACTTCCAACTCTATGATTCTATGATTGCATCTCCTCTTACAAACAAGCCTGGGCACTGCGATCATCAGAGGAGGCCCTGCTCTCGGTCCCACCTCCATCTCAAGTACAGTTGGTAGAAACAAGAGAGAGGGCCTTCTGTGTGCCTGCCCCCCATCTCTGGAACTCCCTCCCTAAAGAAATAAAGCTGGCTCCCTCCCTCCTCTCCTTCAAAAAACAACAGAAGACCTAACTTTTGCTCACTAGCATATGGAGAGGAGGAGGATTAGATGGTTGAGAGATCACTGCTGGGCCTCTGGTCGAGAACTATTTGTATTTGGGCATTCCTGGTCCATGCCAGACCTCATTTAACTACATATCCAACCCACACCATTTTGTGACCCCTTGCTTGCTGTCATAAATTAATGTGGATATTATATAATTTTGTCTGACTACATGTAGTTTAATTTATTGATGTTAGGTTTAATTTACTGATGTTAGCCTTTAATTTGATGCTAGATGTTAATGTTATTTTTATATGTGGGGTTTCTCTGAGATTTTATGTCAGTGTTTGTTTATTTTATGTAGACATTGAGTGTTTGCAGTTGAATGTTGGAATCTGCCCTGAGTCCCCATTATTATTATTATTATTATTATTATTATTATTATTATTATTATGTTTTATTATTATTTATTATATTACTGAACTGGGAAAGATGAACATTGTAAGCTACAGTAATGTATTTGGCTCAGTTAGTAATACTAATTTCAGACGAAATTCTGCCTGTTTGATGTTCCTTTTTGGGGGTTCCAATGGGTAATCCTGGATTGCAACATTTAGGATCAAATAAATACTCATTCAAGGGAATTCTAAACAGGTGTATAGATGATTATGGTGATGAGGAGGATGATATTTATTTAAACATAATTTTTTTCTGTCTTGCCAGTTAAGAAGAGACAAAATCACAGTGTTTCCCCTAATAACGTATCTTCCCTGCAGACATGAAATTTTCCTTCACTCAACAAATTTCTAGCATTGAAGTAACTTCAAACTTCACTTGGGCATTTGGAAATGCTCTTTTCTCCCCAAAGGAAAGGGATAGGCTTGGTTTCATGGAGAACCGTTTACACCTTGCATTTGCTTTGTGTCTATTACATAGCAGATGTAAGGAATGAACAATGTGCAATGTCTCACTCTCTGGAAAGCTAGAATTTTGAATACTGAAGGAAGATATCATGGAATAGACAGATTTTTTTTATTTATGTGGACAATGTTGTGATTTTGCCCATCCTACTCCAACCTCCATAACTACATTCCAGCAGCAAGACCTGACAGTTGTACAACCTGATATACAGTTGCTGATATAAATAGATATGGATGAGATAGATGATGGACAAGGAGTGGATGTGAATGCATTTCAAACTTTGATTGTTGTCAAATGGCAGAACAGTGAAACAAAAATCCTTAGGGGCAATAGTAAAAATAATAGAAGCAGTTCTATTACTGAATCATATTTTAATTGTTCATTATCCTCATGGATAAAATGCTAGCTGATTTTTAAATAAATGATTGTTTAAAAAAATCAATCATGAAATTGATCATTGTTAGAACAAGCTACTACCAATAGTTGGGTGAAGGAATATCTTTAACTCTCCCCAAGTTATAGTGGTAATATATATATATATATATATATATATATATATATATATACCCTACAAAACACATTTAAGGCAGTGTACTTGCTATTCCGATACTTCTGAGAATTAAACAAATGCACTTACAGGGCCATTAATATTAATACACCAGCTGTGACCCTTCTTAGTATTTGAGGTCCTAAAGATGGTGGTACATGCACTGGTAACCTCAAGGCTGGACTTCTGCAATGTGCCATACATTGGGTTGCCTCTGTACCAAGTTCAGAAACTTCAGTTAGTTCAAAACATGGCAGCCAGATTGGTTTCAGGAACATTTAGGATTGAGCATCTTACATCCATATTAAAGTCACTCCACTGACTGCCAGTTAGTTTCCAGGGTAAGTACAAGAAGTTGGTTTTGACCTTTAAAGCCCTATATCAGTGGTTCTCAACCTGGGGTCCCCAGATGTTTTGGGCCTTCAACTCCCAGAAATCCTAACACCTGATAAACTGGCTGGGATTTCTGGGAGTTGTAGGCCAAAAACATCTGGGGACCCTGGGTTGAGAACCACTGCCCTATATGGTTTGGTTCCGGGTTACCTATAGGATCACCTTCTCCTGCACAATTCTCCCTTTAGGACACTGAGGTGCTCTGGTGGGTGGCTACACCAACCAGCCAGAACCCAACTGGAGACTGTCACTCAGAGGACATTTTCATTGGCCGCTCCATGACTGTGGAATGACCTACCAGAAGAGATCAGACAGTTAAATGAGGTGTTAGAATTTAAAATGCATTTGAAGACCCATATGTTGCCTACCCAGTCAACTTTAAATCTTGAGATTCAATCATAGGAGTTTAATTTGTTCTGTGACCAAGCTCGTAACTCAATTTGCTCATATGTCAAAGCAAATTTCCTATTTCAGAGCACTGAAATTCAATTAATGTGTTCCAGCCCCCCCCCCCCAAACCTACACAAAATTCCCCCTTTAAGAGCTCAGTCACATAACAAATTAAAACAATTTTAGTCTACTCATCCCTCCCTTCCTGTCGGAGGTCTTGATGGCCAGTACCTATCTGAGGTCAAGCTGGAGTCCCCCGTGTGGTGCCTGGCAGAGAATAAGGCTCCATGAGGCTTGGAGTGGCTCTTCTCCATCCATTGCCCCACCAAAGGAAGGCTTCAAGCTGCAGCTGAATGAGGAGGCTCTGTGCCCTGTGAGCAGACCCAGGCAAACCGTGCACCTGACTGTGGCCAAAGGAGAAGGCTTTGGGTCATGGCTCCATGACCCATGAGCAAGCCCCACGCAACTTGCACTATGGCTACTTCTAGTGAGAGCAACATACTCTCACACTAGTGCTAGCACAAGGGATAGAGCTACTGCAAGGGTATGCTACTCTTGTGAGAGGTAGCACTAGCACAAGAGTACCCATCATCTTGTGCAGGGTCTTCTTGTTGGCTGAGGAGCCTCCTCCTTCAACCATGGGTTGTAATTCAGATCACCTCTCACAAATCAGAACAGAAAAGTGGATAAGTGACAGCTCACATCTTGTATCGCTTATGAGTTGGAACTCTCAGAAGTTGAGGTTCCACTGTATACTATGTGTATGTGTGTATCTATGTAATTTATTGTACTTTTATGTTCATTTGTTTTTGAATTTGTTGTACCCCACCTTGAACCATCAGGAGAGATGGCTAATAAATAAATTATTATTATTATTATTATTATTATTATTATTCAAATCATTTCTGGCCTATGGCAACTCTATGGTGAAGCTATTGGGAGGTTTTCTGGGCAGGATTTGTTCAAAGGTGGTTTTCTTTTCTGTTTGGCTATGGAAAAATAGTCAGATGTTTCTCTGCTTCTGCTTTTCACCTGAGATCATCTGGGGCTTTGGAGATCTCGGCTGATGATGTCATCAGTCTGTGTCTGGCTATGGGAACATAGCCATTTTTTTCTCTTATACCCACTTCCACTATCCAACTAGCAAAGAGCTTTAAAGAAAAAGGAATACTAACATCTGCAATGGTTAACAAAGATAGTTATCTGGTATCTGTATTTATGGGTTCATTCATCCATGTCTGACAAAATATGCCCACTCTATACATGATGATGACGACGATGATGATAAATGTAATTGTAGCAGTCTAGGCATTTTCATGGTCTCTATGGACCAGATGTTCTTCATTTCAATAGAGTTCATTATTATCCATAGTTTCGCATATCCACACAAGTCCAGGAACATATTCTTCATGAATATGGGGATTTGTACCATTTACATGGAAGCATATGGCAGCCTCTTTCTGTCTTTCTCTTTCTCTCTCATCAATGGCAGTATAGCACACAATCCTTGATACAGGCTGGGGTTGCATCCATGAAAATGTATGTCATAATAGATTTGTTAGTTTTCAAGAGCCCACACAAAACAGTCACAAAGACCAGCTTACTCTTTTCTTTTCTTTTCTTTTCTTTTCTTTCTGTTTTGTTTTGCTGCAATTAATATATATGAAAAATGTTACATTGACATATCAATTAAGAATAGCAACAAAGTGTCTGAACGACAAAAAGAACAAAGGAAACAGAGAAGACGAGCAGTAAAAATAGATCAAAACATAAAGCCATAACAGCTAGAAAATGAATTTGAGATACATCAAGTCATTTTGAGATAATCAACAAGAATTTTTCCAACATTTAAGCTATGGGGACAGTGAGCACTGGTTCCTCTTGTTGATGTAATGCTAGTGTAACGTTGTGACTTTTGAGCTCTGTCTCTTGCAAAAAATGACTTCCACTTTATTCTATTCCCTCCTCTCCACAATACAATGGCTATTGTACTTCTGGCATTGCGTCTATTCCACTAGGTATATCTTACCATAGTTATCCTAGCCAACAGGTTCATTACACATGGCTGGGATCCTGCAACAAGTACTAAGTGTGATGATCTCATGAAGTTACCCACAACCTAATGTGCAACCCAATGTGCCTTTCTATTTCCATATATTATATACAGTGAGCATGATGTATAACCATGTATAGGAGTACCATATTTGCAATTTCACTTCTATGCCAGGTTAAGTATGATTGTTCCACATCAGCAGAAATCCTCAACCACTTCCATGGGGGAAATCTGCATAAGACACCATCAGAATCCCAGTGTGTGATATACGATTGGCTCCCTGTATCCATGTAGATTGCACCCACAATCTGGCAGTGTAGACTCATATAATCCAGTTCAAAGCAGATAATCTAGGATCAAATCCTGGTATATAAATTAGTGTGAATGCAGCTGAAGTCATTCCAAGCTTTAATTTAGATTTTCAAGTAGCTCTCCAAGGTACTGAAGCCCATGTGCAAATTCATCACATGAAAGCCACCAGGAGAATATGTGATAGAGGTATGAAATGTGTGTTATGTGGCAAAATGTGGGCTCTGGTCTTAATATTTAACAACTTCAGATACACTCCAAGCATGCTCAGTGCCTTTCATTAACCCAATGATTTCTTTTTTGCCTAACAAAACCTTCTTCTTCCATTAGTCACAAAGAGGATCAGGTGCAGAGCACCTTTGCTCATTTTTCTCCTCTGCTTCTGTAGCCTAAACAACATTGTGTTTAGTATAATGGCCAGGAAAAAAAAACATCTTTCTTGTTGTCAAGTTACATCACGAAAGTGCAGAAATCATGCCATCAAGGTTTTGCATATCCCTGCCAAAAACACCTGTGATTCAACACTAGCAAGGTTAACATGAAGTTACACTAATTGAAATCTTTAAGAATTAACAAATCAATGTCCTGAGCATAGAGGATACATCTATCATCTTATTATCTCCTTTTAGATTTTTCTCAATTTCTTTTCATTCCAAAATATGAAGAATTTTGCAGAAGATGGCACATTCTTATCAAAAGTGAAATGAACAACTCATCCATTCTAAGCTTGCTGTTTTGACAGACTTTTTGACTGCTCAGAGCATGTGTGCACTAAAATGTGTGCATCTCCAAGAATCAGGGTGTTTTTAATAGGGATGAGAAGACCTCTCAGGCTGGATCTACACTGCCATATAAAATCTAGATTATTTATTTATTTGCAGTATTTATATTCCACCCTTCTCACCCCGCAAGGGACTCGGAGTGGATTACAATACACATATACATGGCAAACATTCAATGCCATTTAGACATACAACATATATAGATAGACATAGATGCATTTAACATTGCAACTTTTCCAGCTTCATGAGGGTATGCTCGATTCTGGCCACAGGGGGAGCTGCCACGTCCCTGTCCATTTGTGACATGGAGTCCTTCGATGGAGTACTTCCTCATTCTTCTGCACGCTGATGGAAGGTTTTATGGTATTGTAAAATAGTTAAATTAGCCTCCCCACATAAAGCAGTACTTAAATTTCCTACTTGACAGATGCAACTGTCTTTCGGGCTGCATAGGTCGACAGCAAGCTAGACTATTAATGGTCAGAAGCTTACTCTGACTCAGGCTGGCTTCGAACTCATGACCTCTTGGTCAGTAGTGATTTAATGCAGCTGGCTACTAACTAGCTGCTCCACAGCCCGGTCCTGTTTTGAACTGTATTATATGGCAGTGTAGACCTGTCTTGTGTTTGCATACTGGGAGAAAAGTAGGATTTAGTCATTGCAGATGTGCACATTCTCAAAGCAAGGTGAGGTTCATCTCCAAATGAGTTCACAAAGATTACTTCCTCAAGATGGAGAAATGTCAGTGTATTATTCATCATCAATAGTTGAAAGTGTGGGAAGTAGAAAAATTAAAGAGCATGGCAACTGTCAGAGCTTGTGATGCAAACAATTGAAGAGATTGTTATTGAAACATCTTCCCTTTGTAAAAAAGCAAAGAGATAACCTTGGGATGGTTTGCAGCTAGAATGGAATCAATTAAGTGGTCCTAGAACAAATAAACACTGAATCATCCCTAGAAACCAAGATAACTAAACAGATACTTTGGACGTATCATGAGAAGACACTACTCATTAGAAAATACATAAATGCTGGGTAAGGTAGGAGATAATAGGAAAAAAGGAAGATCCCATTACAGCTCTTATAGACTCAATGAAGTAAGCAGCAATGGCTCTGAGGTTGCAAGACCTGATCAGGGTTGCTGAAGATTTCATGAGTTGGAGGTCTTTCATTCATAAAAAGGTAAAGGTAGTCCCCTGACATTAAGTCCAGTCATGTCTGACTCTGGGGTGTGGTGCTCATCTCCATTTCTAATCCGAAGAGCCAGCGTTGTCCGTAGACACCTCTAAGGTCATGTGGCCGGCATGACTGCATGGAGCGCCGTTACCTTCCCGCCGGAGCGGTACCTATTGATCTACTCACATTTGCATGTTTTCAAACTGCTAGGTTGGCAGAAGCTAGGGCTGACAGTGGAAGCTCACGCCGCTCCCCGGAATCGAACCTGCTTTCATTCATACGTCACCAGAAATAGAAGTTGACTTGATATTTATTTATTTAAAACTTTTATATCCCGATCTTCTCACCTCCATAGAGGGACTCAGACTGGCTTATTGATAGCACTTAACAATAGCAACAGTGATTCAACATTTATTTATTTATTTACCATATCTATATCCCACCCTTCTCACCCCAGAGGGGATTCAGAGTGGCTCACATGAAGGCACAATTTGATACCACACAAATATATAACCAACAAAATAAACATATACATTAAAACCGACTGCTAAAACATATCAACATTAAAATTATTGAAATCACATAATACAATATCATAGTCCAAGGCCATTCCAGTTATCAATTACACCATTCTGCATTCACTTATTGCACTGATAGATTATCCAAAATCTTGGCCCTACATTCACATTTTTAGTTTTTTTTTCCTGAAGGTCAAGAGGGAGGGGACTGATTTTACTAGGGAGGGAGTTCCATAGCCAAGGGGCCATCACTGAGAATACCCTGTCTCTCGCCCCCACCAATTGCACCTGCAAAAGAGGTGGGACTGAGAGCAGGGCCTTCCTGACAGATCTTAATATCTGAGATGGTTCAAAGAAGGAGATACATTTGGACAGGTAGGCTGGGCTGGAACAGTTTAGGGCTTTATAACATAAAGCCAGAACTTTGAATTGGACTTGGCAGCAGACAGGCAGCCAGTGGAACTGACGTAACAGGGGGATTGTATGCAGGCCTGTAGCCAAGGTTAGGAGTTCAACCCCCCCCCCCCCCCCAAATTTTCAGTTTTTAAAAAATAACCTGGTTTACTCATGAATTTTAACTGGTTAACCAAATCCCCATGCTAAGTCTATGAGACACAAAAAATTAAGAGTCCCTCCAGAACTGCAAGCACTATCTCAAGCAAATATTCACAATTTATTCACACTGTCATTACTTGCAGCAATAGCCAATGTAGCGAAGCAAACAAGTTGGGGAGGGGGGTTGAATGCTCTCATTAAGGAGGCCAGACTTGGTGGAGGTGGTTGACAGGGACGGAGCTGCAGGCTATTGAAGGCTGCTCTGCCCCTGGCTATGCTCTTTGCTTCAGTGTGACCCTAACCCCCCCTGAAGAGTTCAAACCCCCCCCCCCTCGAAATTTTCAACCCTCCTTGAAAAAATTTTCTGGCTATGGCCCTGATTGTATGCTCCCTGTACGTTGAAATATGGTTACTGCTTGTTGGACTACTTGAAGCTTCCAAACAGTTTTCAAAGACAACCCTACACAGAGTGCATTGCATTAATCGATTCAGAACGTAACAACTGCACAGTCTACCATGGCCAAGTTTGGCTTTTCAAGGTATGAGCACAACTGGCACACAAGTTTTAATTGTGCAAAAGCTCCCCTGGCCACCACCGAGACCTGGGGTTCCAGGCTCAGCAATGAACAATTGGTGGGAGGGGGGTCCTGGTGGTGCAGTGGGTTAAACCAATGAGCTGCTGAACTTGTTGACTGAAAGGTTGGTGGTTTGAATCCAGGGAGCAAGGTGAGTTCCCACTGTTAGGCCCAACTTCTGCCAACCTAGCAGTTTGACAACATGCATATGTGAATAGATCAATAGGCACCACTCCGGTGGGAAGGTAACAGCATTTCATGCAGTCATACCAGCCACATGATCTTGGAGGTGTCTATGGACAACACCAGCTCTTCGGCTTAAAAATGGAGATGAGCACCACCCCCCAGAGTTGTACACGACCAGACGTAACTTCAAGGGGTAACCTTTACCTTTACTATTCTGATTGGAACTAACAGAACATATTCCAGTTGTTTATTTTCATATTGTGTCTAACTACTTGTCAGTACCGTATGCGCAGGGGCGGCTCAACCCATTATGCAAAGTAAGCATTTGCAGTATAGTTGATTTTGCCCAGGGGCGCTCTTGAGGCACTCTTGGGGGAAAATAGACCTTGACATGTGCAAGTTGTAGTTACTGTGATGTATAGTTCACCTACAATCAAAGAGCATTCTGAACTCCACCAATGATGGAAATGAACCAACCTTGGCACACAGAACTCCCATGACGAACAGAAAATATATATCACTGATTGGTGGGGGGGGGGGGGCAAAATACTGTTTTCTTACCATTGAAAATTACCTAGGGCCACCTCTGCGTAAGCGTATCATTTGATTCACCAAGAATGCAGAAACAACTAACACGGGGATGCTAAGCAGGAACACTGATAAATGTACAATCAATTGTACAGTGCCGGAATTTGGAAGAAGGGTGGTGCTATGCAACCATATGAGTGTAGATTTACACTGCATACAGACAATGTGGGATCGCTATTGCAACATTTGCCTGTGATTTCTGCCTTGTATCATTGCAATGAACAGCAGAGTAAGCTTTCCATCCCTTTCAGATAAAAATCATCACTTGTCAAATCAGTGGTGTTGGTGTGTTATTAATTAGCAGCAGACATGTTGTAAAGAGACTTGAGGGTCTTTATTTTATTTTATTTTTTTAAAAAACATAGCTGTATCTGCAAAAGCCGAGTTCCTTCCACCCTGGTCTGTTCCCAGGCTAACTGTGAACAGTGCCCATTTTAAGATTACCAGATTAGGTTATTCATCACTCTACATGTTCCCTGCTGTGCTTCTGCTATCAGTGTGCAGCCAAATCAAAACATCTCTGGAAGGCATTTGAGAATAATTGAATGCATCATAATTTCCCTATTAATACATATCTCATATTACAGATTATGCATGAAACATTCACATTATCTGTTACTCCTTTTTTAAAAAACGTCTTGCTCCTTGCCAGAAAATTTAATACACCGAGTGAATCAGCATGCCATGATAAAGGAATAGGTTACCGATAGTTGTGTGTGCATGCGTGTATGCGTCAGTGTATCATTCATTCCTGGGATTCGGTAGAAAATTAAAGTAAATCGATCATTTTATAGTCCCTCTGGAATGTCGGCAAGGGCATGTTGCTAAGCAAATGGTAATTTAAATGTAGTGTGTAATTTTTCTATGCAATTTACTGAAGGCATTTTTTTTCCAAAAAATATTCTTGCATGCTTAATATCAGATGCTCTTTTATCTCTGGGTGCATGATATATCAGTTATAGGCAAATTATTAATCTTGGTTTTAATCAAATAGTAGGCAATACAGCAATCTGACAGTTCATCATCTGGCAACAGGGATGAGTTAATTCCTAGGAATGGGAAGGATATATTTGTTCTTATCACCTCAAAAGGCACAATGTGGTTTATTCAATTATATATTAAGGAACTTATTCTGTTCCTCGACTGAAGGGAAACACATATATCCATGCGAGTTGGCACTGCAGATGTCTATTACCTCTAATAATAAATAGTTATGCTTTAATGTCTGTAGGCATTTTTTTTAAATGCATGTAAAGATATTCCTTTCTCAGAGAATTTTCTATGAAGAACTTTGGAAAATCACATCCAAGGCCTACGTAGTTTGGCACCATGCATCCCATTGTGTCCAACAGATGATGGCAGATAGAATAGGAAGGCAATAAGATCGCCACCTTTATTAAACTCTATTATTTTGTATTGTCGAAGGTTTCCATGGCCAGAATCACTGGGTTGTTTTAGGTTTTTCGAGCTATATGGCCATGTTCTAGAAACATTCTCTCCTGATGTTTCACCTGCATCTATGGCAAGCATCCTCAGAGGTTGTGAGGTTTATTGGAACTAGGAAAATTGGGTTTATATATCTATATTTTTGCTTTCCCGATTCTCCAATACAATTGGTATTAACAATTCTATTCAGAAATTTGAACATTGATTTTAAAAAGGGGCTGAAGGTGTGTCTTTAACCAATGCTGAGTTTAAAATTTCAAGATGGAAATGGGTGGGTTTGGAAAGCAAAGGCATATGAGAAAATGTTTGAAAAATAGTTGAATAAGGTAAAGGTAAAGGTTTCCCCTGATATTAAGTCTAGTTATGTCCGACTTTGAGAGGGTGGTGCTCATCTCCATTTCTGAGCTGAAGAGCCAGTGTTGTCCATAGATGGTCATGTGGCCAGCATTTCTGCATGGAGCGTCATTACCTTCCCACAGAAGCAATACTTATAGATCTACTAACACTTGCATGTTTTCGAACTGCTAGGCTGCCAGAAGCTGGGCCTAACAGTGGGCGCTCACCCCACTCCCCAGATTCAAACCTCTGGCCTTTTGGTCAGCAAGTTCAGCAACTCAGTGGTTTAACCTGCTGTACCACCAGCTGAATAAATAATAATAATAATAATAATAATAATAATAATAATGTTATTTTACTTTATTTATATTCTGCCCTTTCTCCCCAAGGGAACTCAGGGTGGATTCCAGCATACACGGACACAAAGGCAAACATTCAATGACTAGAACCAATGCAACACAATGCAAAGGTGAAGACCTGGATGTTTGTGCAGGCATTTGAGTAATTTATTGCAATCTGGTAATGGAACATAGGAATGGAACAATGTACGACGAACCTGGACTACGCTTGGATGATGAGAAGATTGGGTACGGTTGTTTTTTGTAATAATTGTGCATTGTAATTGCTTATTGGTAATTTATGGATAATGTGTTAAGTCAATTGTTATATGTTGTATGGAACCACTGCTGTTTCTACTGTTTTTACTGTTTGTGAACCGCTGTGAGTCGCCTTCGGGCTTGAGATACAGCAGTATGTAAGCAAAGTAAATAAATAAATAAACACTGCTCTGAGGGGTGGTGCTCATCTCCATTTCTAAGCTGAAGAGCCTGCATTGTCTGTAGACACCTCCTAGGTCATGTGGCTGGCATGGCAGAATGGAGCACCATTTACCTTCCTGCTGAATTGATCTACTCACATTTCCATGTTTTTGGATGGCTAGGTTGGCAGAAGATCCGGCTAACAGCAGGAGCTCACCCCGTTCAATGGATATGAACCTACAACCTTCTGATCAGCAAGTTCAGCAGCTCAGTAGTTTAACCTGTTGCAGTACCGCAGCCCCCTTTAAAAAACAGGTTTCATGAGAAGGGCAAGAATTTTCACAATTTAAAACTTGACACACACACACATTAACTTGCTTTGTGGCATAGGAAATAAATTTCCACTTTAAGGGCAGTTGCTTCCAAAACTTACACTTTCCAGATGTATTAGGCTATAAACTCAGTATTTTCAGCCATGTTAGTGAAAGCAGCTTTAGACTTCCATAAAATATTTTGGCAATGTATTTCTCTGCAGAAATTCCCTTAAAGCTTGCTATTTAAAAACCATACAATTTGATTTTCTTATTAAATGAATGCACCTTTTATTTTTTTCTTTCGTTCTGCCATTTTGGGCAACATCTACACATTTAACTCACCCTTCAAATGGCATGGGCTGCTTGAAACTGGGAATTGCTTCCTTATAGGAATTCCAGGTGAGCATTTTGCTCCGCTTTCTTTGGATACCTTCCAGCTTGTCAATATCCTTCCTGATTTGTGATGCTCAGAAATCACAGTATACCAGGTGAAGTATGAGCAAAGCAGAATACAGCAGGACCATTACTTAAAATGAGTTACATAATTGGGTTTCTGTGAGTTTTCCAGGCTGTATGGCCATGTTCCAGAAGGATTCTCTCCTGATGCTTCTGGAACATGGCCATACAGCCAGGAAAACTCACAGCAACCCAGTGATTCCGGCCATGAAAGCCTTCGACAACACATAGTTACATAATATATTTTAAACAATACCTTCTTATAGCCCTGTGCTACACATGCTTGAAATAGAATCGAAAATAACATTAAAATTCAGTTCTTGTGGGTTTTTTCATTCTATATGGCCATGTTCTAGAGGCATTTCTCCTGACGTTTCGCCTGCATCTATGGCAAGCATCCTCAGAAAGCCTTCGACAAAACATTAAAATTACTAGACTACCTTACTCAATTCATCAATATAGTGGTACCTTGACTTAAGAGTTTATTTTTTTCTGTGACCAAACTCTTAACTCAAATGACTCTTATCTCATAGCAATTTTCTTACTGAAATGCATTGAAATGCTATTAATCCATTCCAGTCCCCCTCCCTCTGGCACTTGCCTTTAACTCGAAATGCTGCTCCTATGTCAAAGAGAAACATGGGCTGAGCAATGGCTCTTAGCTCTAAACATAAATTTGGACTGTTCTTAAGTCAAAGTTCCACTGTATAGTAATTGCACAATTGGGGAAGATAGGTCATGGGAGAGAGCCTTTTCCATTTTTGACAAAATTGGGATCATTCCAGAAAAAAAAGCAAAAACATGGCTTGTTAGGATAGCTTACGTGGCATAATAGCTAGAGGCTGCTCACTCTGTTATAAAGATATAACCAGCTTACCTGTCTGAATGTATTTCCCTTTATGTTCCACTTTGTAGCTTAAGATCGTCCAGGGAGGCCCTGTTCTTGGTCCTGCCAGCCTCACAAGTGCGCTTGGCAGGGACAAGGGACAGAGCCTTCTCAGTGGTGGCCCCATGCCTGTGGAACTCGCTCCCCAGTGAGATCAGGTCAGCTTCTTCCCTCTTTTCTTTTAGGAAGAAGGTTAAATCATGGCTCTGGGACCAGGCTTTTGGACAGCAAGCATGACAGCACCTTGGATGTTGAACCAGACTGAAATTGGCTATATAGTTGATGCCAATGTTTTTAATGTTTTATTTACAGTTTTAAACTGTTGCTATTTGTGTTTATATTTATATTATATTGAGGCTTTGAATTATGGCCGGTTTGTAAGCCACCCTGAGTCCCCACTCGGGGGTTGAGAAGGGCGGGATAGAAATATTGGAAATAATAAATAAATATACGTGCAAGAGACGTACAGAGTTCTCTATGTGCATGGATTCTGTATCTATTAATTTAACTATCCACAGCTTAAAATATTATTTAAAAAATAAAAAAAACAACCCTTGATTTTGCCATTTTATATAAAGGACACCCTTTTATTATGGCATTGTACATAATGGGACTTGAGCATCCATGGATTTTGATATCCACAAGAGGTCCTGGAACCAAATCTCAATGGATTTCATGGACGCACTGTATACTCATCTTCACCTTTGATCTTCACCTACGCTAGCTGGTTGCCTTTATTGTTCTGGTTTTGTAAAGAATCTTTTGCCAGGCATCCTCCAGGTCCCTTCGATTGGATGCAAGATCCTCCTCCAGCTGATGTACAAAATGTATTAGTGTCATTAATGAAAAAGTTAATGGGGCATTTTCTTATATATCAATTTATGGTTTGTAAGTCAAAGAAACAAATTATATGTACAACAGAGAGCTGCTTCCCCCCCCCCCCTCTCTCTTCTGCTCCTCCTCTCCACAAGGAAATAGTTTTGGTGTGCTTTGCTGGCACCCAAACATTGTGAATAATGATGAGAGTGGAGAAAGCAAGCTTTCTCATTGCTGTCATTGCAATCCACAGCACTTTGGGTAAAAAAAAAACCCCTGCAAGGGTGAAAATATTGGTAGGAAGAAGAATAGTGAAAAAAAGTTGACTAAAATGTCTACAAGTGAAAAGATACGAAAATTTCATGAACATTAAGATTGGCAGATTAAGATATACAATTTGATAAAAATTGACAAATTCAAAAATTGGGATTGAGGAAAATACTTTTTTCAAAGATTGGCAACCTTTGTTGCATATTTAAGACATCATTGGGGGAGGTCATAAGTAATTACAATAAAGTCTCGCTTATCCAACATAAGGCTGGCAGAACATTGGATAAGCGAAAATGTTGGATAATAAGGAAGGATTAAGCAAAAACCTATTAAACATCTAATTATGTTATTATTTTACAAATTAAGCACCCAAAATATCATCTCTTGCAACAAATCAACAGAATAAACAGTTCAATATATGGTCACATTATGTAGTAATTACTGTATTTACGATTTTAGCATCAAAACTTTGCAATATATTGAAACAGCTGTGGATCTGGGCAGGAGGCAGACTGCGTTGGATAATACAGAATGTTGGATGAGGGAAGACTGGATAAGTGAGACTCGATGATACTTTTGAAGATTAGCAGATTATCAGACCTCCATGTTTACTAAGGTTGGGAGTGCAGAACATCAATGAAAGTGATCACTTTTTAATAAATATTTTTATTTATTTTTAACATAGGAGAATCTCAGTAGGAAGTTCTAGGTCTTCCAGCATGATTCTAAGATCTAAAAACTTGGCTTTTCAAATGTGCCCTTGGAGAGTGACCGTATATCCCATTTCTGTCTGTTCCATCTACAGTGTTATCTTCATGATGCACTTTCCTACGTCCTTAATAAAGGACTAACCCCACTGTTGGTCCTTTTTTGGGCTCCTTCCTCATAAATACACTTTTTCCATTTCCATCTCATCCAGGGTTTTAACATTTTATCTTGCGCATTTGGCCCGCCCATTTTGTTTGACTTTTCATAATGTTATTTTGCACTGTTTATTTTATCCTGTTATTTTATGTATTTTATTGTGATGTAGTTTTTCGTTGTTTTGTATTTTATTTTTCTGGGTTGTATTTTTGGACTTGGCCTCATGTTAGCCGCCCTGAGTCCCCTTTGGGGAGATGGTGGCGGGGTATAAATAAAGTTTATATTATAATTATAATCGTCGTCATCATCATCATCGTCATCATCATCATCATCATGGTTGAGTTTCACTGGAAGACCTCAAGGTTCCTGGAGAGGTGCTATCTCTAGAAATCTCCATGTCCTCCACCATGACCAGAGGAAGTTGACCACAAAGTCATACTGGAGGACGCAGATTACATGTGTCAAACTCAAGGCCCGCAGACCAAACCTAGACCACAAGATCATTTTATGTGGCCTACAAGGTTTGGATGTATTTCAGAGCTTGTAACATTTTGAATGGTTCTGCTTATATTTTGTTTTATGTTTGTTATATTTTCAGAACATGGCGAATAGATGAGGATGGTGTGTAATATGGTATCTCAGGTTATTTAACAAAATGTTAAGGAGTAGCTACATTTACAGAGTCGCATAATTACAAAGAGCCCTTTGAAGGCAATCATAAGACTCATGTGGTCCTTGGTGAAAATGCATTGACATCCCTGACCCAGAGATTCCTAGAGAGAACATTTTAATCAAATCCATGATAAAATAAATCCACAAAAGTAAAAAATGCAAATGTGGAGGAATGACTGTATAAGGGAATTTAGCTTTGGTTATCTAAGTTTGCCTTTAGATTTAGTGAAATACTGTCTCTGATGTGTGTCACGAAGGCACATAAATGTTTTTAAAGACCCTAGGGATCCAAGTTCACTTTCTGCTGGCTCCTGCACCACCCCATGTAAACACGTTGTTTTGTTTCTCCTATTCATCTCATTCTGTACACCAAGCTTCTGTACGATGAGATCCATATTCAGGTTGCTGGTAATGCCACCCAAATGGGAAATGTGTGTATGGTTGGGAGAAGGGTTAAACATGCAAAGAGGCAAGGGTGTGCTTGCATGGACACATGCAAAAGCTGAAAGCTTGAATGATTTGGGACTTTCTACTTAGCACTTCTCTAAGACTGCAAATGGCTTTACTGCCAGGGAGATGCCGAAAGATGAACAGGGAGAACCTACAAACTGAGTGAAGAGCAGCATACCTCCCATGTCATTATTTAAAGATTAACAATAAAGTTAATAGTGAGGAACATCATTATAAGGTCACTTCTGTAGAGTCGCACAGGAGTTTGGTTGCCTGGTTGCTGAAAAAGAATTGCCTTTGAATTTCGTATTACTGCAAGGATGAGCAGCACAAAACTCTGGCATTATTTTCCCCTTCTGTTTTGAAAAGCACACTCTAATAAGTATGTTAGTCTGGAATATCAGTATACCCTGAAGACTCACTGGGAACATAAAGTTGGCAACATAAGCAATTATAGACAAAGTGTGTATCTACACTATAGAATTAATGCAGTTTGACACCATTTCAACTGCTATAGCTTAACATATGGAATCATGGGAGTAATTGCTTCACAAGGTCTTTAACCTTTTCTGCCAAAGGGTGCTGGTGCCTCACCAAATTGCTACTCCCAGGAGTCCATCGCATTGAGCCATAGCAGTTAAAGTAGTGTCAAACAGTATTAATTGTACAGTGTAGATGGGACATGTGCATTCAGGTGAAACGTTGTCCTGTTTCATGTTCTGACTTTCATTGGAGGCCCCAATCCATTATTTGTAAGCCTCCCAAAATTGGGAAGGCTGTTTTCAATTCTGTCATTTCAGGGTTCAAAAAACTGGGGGGGGGGGGGGCTTCCAATCCACTGGCTCCTCTTCCCGGCATGCATTCTTCTTACCTGGCACCTGCCATTTCTACTCTAGAGTAAGAGAAGCACTCAGCTGTAGACACTGGCAGGCACACACACTTTCTGGGCCTGCCTGCAAGTCCCACCACACACACTCTCTCCTTGGAAAGAGAGTGCATGTGTGGCAGGGTGTGCAGGCAGGCCCAGAAAGTACACACACTTGTCAATGCCTGCAGACAAATTACCTCTTACTCTAGAGTAAGAGGTGCTTAGCTGCATGTGCACTCCAGGCCTGTCTGTCTGCATGCCCCACCACACACACCTTGCCACACTTTTTGAGAGTGTGTGGTGCGGTGTGTAGGCAGGCCCAGAGTGTGCCTGCAACAGAACTCCAGGCATGCCTGTCTGCATGCCGTGCCACACACGAACTCTCTTTCCAAGGCAAGGAGGCAAGCTCAAATGCACATGAAAGCAGGCTTTTGTGTCGAGCAGATTTTTGTGTGTGGAGGTGGCTTCTCATTTTGTATTTCTGAAGAAATGAAAGACATGAAAGAAATGGTGGGAATGAATTTCGTGCACAAGCCTAGAATAGATGCACCCCAAGTCTATTTCTTCATCTGATCCTTTTATATCCCAATGGGTTCAACCAGTACTAAGGAGTTCACCTACAGCTTTTTCTGAACATTTTTATTATTCAAGCGTCTGTGTATTATATCAACTCACCATCTAAATCATTGATAAAAATATTGAAGAGAATTGGTCCCAGGACAGAATCCTGCAGACTCCATACAGGACAACCTTTTGAGTATGGTTTTCTAATTAATTTAGAATTCGTCTAACAATGTTTCCATTTATTCTGTATTGAATTCATGTGTTAATCAAAATATAAAGGGAAACATAATTAAAAGTTTGTATGAAATCCAGATAAATGACATTTACTAAAGTAGTGACCAGATTAAAAAAAGATATAGTTACTTTGACAAGACTTGTTCTTGACAAACCCATGCCATACTATCTTTTGGGTGAATATTGACATCATGTATCTGCCAAATGTACCTGGTTATTGTTCTGTAATGCAAGGTGGAATATACAGTGGCTGTTTGTGGTTTGTGTCCAATTAGTTCAATGGCTGTATTCATGACTAATAATAAGATTTGGGCCAATGCGAAATGGTTGCATTTGTGCAACTTTGCTTATGCAACCATGAACTAAATATGTCCCTTATCAAACTTAGAGACGTGTTTCACCAACAGTGTTTAAACAGAGCTTTATGGTCATCTTTCACGAGTACTTTGTGAATCCTTCATAGTAAGGGATTGGACTAGATGACCCTTCTGGTCCCTACAAATGATCTGATTTTCTGTATTGTTGAAGGCTTTCATGGCCAGAATCACTGGATTGTTGTAGGTTTTTTTCAGGCTATATGGCCATGGTCTAGAGGCATTCTCCCATGATGTTTCACCTGCATCTATGGCAAGCATCCTCAGAGGTAGTGAGGTCTGTTGGAACCAGGAAAAAGGGTTTATATATCTGTGGAATGACCAGGGTGAGACAAAGGCCTCTTGTCTGCTAGAGCTAGGTGTGAATGTTTCGACTAACCACCTTGATTAGCATATAATGGCCTGACAGTGCCTGGAGCAAACTTTTGTTGAGAAGTGATTAGATGTCCTTGTTTGTTTCTTCTCTGTTGTTGTGCTGTTGTAATTTTTGAGTTTTTTTAATACTGGTAGCCAGATTTGGCTACCAGTATTAAAAACTCTTTTAAAAAAATCTAAAATTACCTCTGAGGATGCTTGCCATAGATGCAGGCAAAACATCAGGAGAGAATGCCTCTAGACCATGGTCATATAGCCCGAAAAAACCTACAACAACCCAGATCTGATTTTCTGATTGTTTGATTCTATGAATGGACTTCCACCTAGCATTTGTATATCTACCCATTTAAGCAGACTTCCTTTCTGAAAGAGTCAAAGTTCTCTCCTAAAAGGGTCAATGTTTCTCTCAATTCTTGACCTTTCTGCCAACTCCATGGCTCAAACTGCATGCACATTCATTAACTATCTTGAATCCATGCAAATGCTTTATAATAAAAGAAATAAGTAAGCCAACTAAAATGGTGCTGTAAACATATTAATGATCTCCTTGTATATTTAAGGGCTGAATTTTCTGTCCTTAACACAGAATGGCTGCTTTGAATATCCATTTTCTGCTTAATAGTTAACTGTAAAACGTAACAGTCACTTGGGGGGAAAATGTGATGGTCTGCGTAGGGAGACTCTGGTGAAGCGCAAACCAATATTATGATCTTCTTGTAATGTGATCATCACCATAGAGCCATAAACTGCCTCTTCTTCCTGCTTCTTGACTTTTCCTTCATATTCCAAATCCAAGGCTCACTAGATGGAGAGGTTATTTTTATTTATCATGTCAGAAGCAAACCAAACAGTTGTATTGTAGGTTGTTGTAGATTTTTTCAGGCTATATGGCCATGGTCTAGAGGCATTTTCTCCTGATGTTTCTCCTGCATCTATGGCAAGCATCCTCAGAGGTAGTGAGGACTGTTGGAACCAAGAAAAAGGGTTTATATATCTGTGGAATGACCAGAGTGGGGCAAAGGACTCTTGTCTGCTGGAGCTAGGTGTGAATGTTTCAACTGACCACCTTGATTAGCATATACTGGTCTAACAGAGCCTGGAGCAAACTTTTGTTGAGAAGTCATGCTACCCATCTATTCTGCCTTGGTCAGACCACACCTGGAATACTGTGACCAATTCTGGGCACCACAATTGAAAGGAGATGTTGACTCTAAGCTGGAATGTGTCCAGAGAAGGGTGACTCAAATGATCTAGGGTCTGGAGAACAAGCCCTATTAGGAGTGGCTTAAAGAGCTGGGCATGTTTAACCTGCAGAAGAGGAGGCTGAGATATGGGAGGGGAAGTCATAGAAAGGAGGGAGCAAGCTTGCTTTCTGCTGCCCTGGAGACTAGGCTACGGAACAATGGCTTCAAACTACAAGAAAGGAAAATCCATCTGAACATTAGGAAAACCTTTCTGAGTGTGAGAGTTGTTCAGCAGTGGAACTCTCTGCCCTGAAGTGTGGTGGAGGTTCCTTCTTTCGAGGCTTTTAAACATAGGCTGGATGGCCATCTGTCGAGGGTACTTTAAATGCAATTTTCCTGCTTCTTGGCAGGGAGTTGGACTGGATGGCCCACGAGGACTCTTCCAACTAAAGGATTCTATGGTTTGATGGCAACCAAGTGTGAGTGTGATGGCAAACAAACCAAATCCCTACTTTTTGAATGGTAGAATAACTGAAACAAATCAACCCTGCCAATGGAATCTGGGTGTCAGAACCAACTCCTCCAATATTCTTTCTAAGAAATGTTGCAGATTCTGCACTGGTTGTGAAATTGCACAAGCAAGCTATTCTCTACCTGCACATCCAACATGACACATACCTACACCAGGGATTGTTTTAAATTGATTACATGTACTGTATAATTTTACTAGTATACTTCCCTTAGATCAATGGATGGGATAGAAATATTTTAATACATAAATTAAAAGGGAAGGCAACAGAGGAGAAGGTGGCTCTCACTTCAATGTGGGCCACCCCCCCCCCCCCCCTCCAGCTTCAGGGTGCATCATTATGATACATCATTACTTCCTTTTCCCTGCTGTGAAGAGGGGAAAAAATATTTGTTCAGGCTGTGCAGCCATAGAGCTGTATGTTTCTGTTGCAAAGCACTGTACATTGGGCTACCTCTGTGCCAAATTTGGAAACTCCAGTTAGTTCAAACCATGGCAGCCAGATTGGTTTACAGGAACATCTAGGATTGAGCATATTACACCCATATTAAAGTCACTCCACTGGTTGCCAATAGTTTCAGGACAAAATACAAAATGTTGGTTTTGACCTTTAAAGCCCTGCATGGTTTGGGTCTGGATTACCTACAGGATCGCCTTCTCCTGCACAATCCACCCTTTAGGACACTGTGGCCCTCTGGGGAACATCTATTTCAGCCTGCCAGAACCCATCTGACAACCATCACCCAGAATACCTTGGGGGTCCTCCTGGACTCAATGCTGTCACTTGATGCTCAGGTGTCAGTGGTTGCCAGGCTTTGCACAACGCAAACTTGCATGCCAGCTGCGACCATACCTCATGAAGTTTGACTTGACCAGGGTGGTCCATGCCTTGGTTGCATCCAAACTGGACTATTGTAATCTACGTGGGGCTGCCCTTGAAGAAGGCCTGGAAGTTTGAACTGGTATAACGGGCAGCAGCCAGGCTCCTTACTGGAGCAAACTTTAGGGAGCATACAACACCCCTATTAAAAAGCTCCATTGGCTGCCAATAAGTTGCTGAGCCAAATTCAAGGTGCAGGTCATGACCTATAAAGCCCTAAACGGTTCAGGCCCCACCTATCTCTGTGATCGTATCTCCTTCTATGAACCGGTACGAGCTTGAAGATCTTCCAGGGAGGCCCTTCTCTAGGTCCCACTACCATCTCAAGTGCGGTTGGTGGGGATGAGAGAGAGGGCCTTCTCAGTGGTGCCCCCCCCCCTCTGGAATGCCCTTCCAAGGGAAATAAGACAGGTCCCATCCTTCCCCTCCTTTCGTAAGAGCTTGAAGACCTGGTGGTTTCAACAAGCCTTTGAAAATGACCAGTTCTAACTCAGCCCTACACATTGTCGAATACGGCCTTATTCTTCCTACCAGTTACCCAGATCATTTCCTCTAATCAGCCCCAGAATGAACAGCCACAGACCCGTACCTAATATTATTGTTGCCTGCCATACCATTGCTCTTAATTCCCAGGCCCTCTAGAATTTTTGGGCTTGCACAAATCTTGGCCCGGCCTTTTTAAAAATTTTAATTGCCTTGAATAGGAGGGATTCTTTTAATATATGTGTGTTATGGTGACAATTTATGCTTATATTTTGTTTTGTTAATCTTATAGTTATGTTGTTTTTACTTTGTATGTTTTGTGATGTTACCTGGGAACCGCTCTGAGTCCCCTCGGGGAGATGAAGCGGTATATAAATAAAGTTTTGTTATATTATTATTCATCAGCTGCCCCAAGAGTGTGGAATGACCTGCCAGAAGATCTCTGACAGCTAAACAAGGTATCGGAATTTAAAACACAATCGAAAACCCATTTATTATACTGTTACTAAATGTCAATTCTGTATCTGTGTTTGCTGCCAGTTTTTAAAATGTTTCATGTGAGGTCTGCTAAAACCCCTAGATCCTTTTCACATTCATTATACCCCTTAGATTCACACACACACACACACACGTTGTACTAATTGTGTGTGTTCAAGACATTTCTGACTGCTGGCAACACTAAGGAGGCCCTATCACAGGCTTTTCTTGGCAGGATTTGCTCAGTTGTGGTTTCCTCTTCCTTTCTTCTGAGATTGAGAGATTTCCTCTTCCTTTCTTCTGAGATTGAGAGAGGTTGAGAGAGCATGACTTGCCTAATGGATTTCCATAGCTAAAAATTGATTTAAGTGAGCCCAGCACTCAAACCACTATTTTATTTTATTTTAATATGCTTTGTTTGTAAAGAATGCATTAAAATCTGTTTAAAAGCCTCCAAGGAAGGAGCTTCCACCACACTCTGAGTCAGAGAGTTCCACTGCTGAACAGCTCTTGCAGTCAAGAAGTTCTTCCTAATGTTCAGGTGGAATCTCCTTTCCTATATTTGAACCCATTGCTTCAAGTCCTAGTTTCCAGGGCAGCAGAAACTATGAGCAACTGAGAGCACCATGCTGTATGTGATGAAATTTAAATACCTGTTTATAATGTAATATTTATTTTATATTCAATTTATTACACCATATCCCTTTTTCTATTTTTACACCCCATTTTGCTCCCTTTCTCCCAACAAGAGATTCAATTTTACATTTTGTAAGTGCAGCTAAATTTTTTAGTTAAAAGTGTAAAAAAACTCAATGAGAAAAGCAATTCTGTATTTAAAGGACATCATTAAAACAGTTTAGAATACATTTAAAACATAATTGAAAGATGAAAAGAATAAAGTGCAGTACACTGAACTGAAAACACTGTTCTGCCACATAAATTAAGCACCAGAATCCTGCATGAATAAAAATATATTTGCCTGCAGATAAAAAACAAAACAAAGTAGCCAAAACTTTTCTATTTCTAGACCCCAAAATGTGTGTGTATATTAAGCAGTTCTATCTACAGATCTGGAAAATTAATACCAGGTCTTCTTTAGATGCTGTTTCTAATGTCATTTGACTGTACCAGTTCAGCATAGCTATAATAGTGACACTTTTGCTCTCTGATGGTTGAATGTACTCAACCTTTGTTTCATGAACAAATTTATTAAAAATTGTACCTTCAAGTTATGTATATAAGATGTACCCCACATTGAGTCTTGGAGAGAGGCAGGTAATAAACAAAATTTACTATCCTACACACAGATATTATTATTATTATTATTATTATTATTATTATTATTTTACTGACACAAAAACACAGTATGTCACAGCAAATGAGATCTATATGCTGGATTTCGTATCACAAAATCACAAGTTGAACGCTTCCTAAGTGTATAGGACTGTGTGATGTATTTTCTAATGGTGTGTGCAAATCCAAGTAAGATGGCCTTTTGCAGTTCACAGATCATGATTTTGTCAATGTTTATTGTTTCCAAATTCTGGCTGAGATTTTTTGGCACAGCACCTAGTGTGCCGATGACCACTAGGACCACCTGGACTGGTTTTTCCTGTTGTTTTCCCTCAATGTGACTGTCACCAGGTATGGTGACATCAATTATCCAAACTTTTTTCTTTTCCACAATTTTGATAACAACAACAATAATCTTTATTACTTTATTTCTACCCCACCACCATCTCCCCGATGGGGACTCGGAGCGGCTTACATGGGGCCAAGCCCAGACAAGACAACATAGTACAGCAATAAAATCAAAACATATACAACAAACAATAACAACATCATCAAACTGACATTAAAAAGGAAAAAAAATATCATAAAATAAACATTCCAATAAACACAATCACGGTAATGATGACAATTGGCGGGCCACATATTCAGGATAAAAAAAAGTTAACAAACTATGATGAGATAAAATAGGAGCAGGACGTTTATATGGAACTCATAAAACGCACAGGGTTGTGAGGCTGAACATCCTATTTGGAGGGCACGAACTCCATTGGCAGAAAACATTGGGGGGGGGGGGTGTGCAAAATATCATGCTGTGCACCTACTCACCAAAGGCGCAGCGGAAAAGCCAGGTTTTGAGATTCTTTTTAAACGTTTCAAGTGAAGGGGCTTTCCTGATCTCCCCAGGTAAGGAGTTCCAAAGTCGGGGGGCCACAGAAGAGAAGGTTCTCTCCTTTGTGCCCACAAGACAATGTGATGTGGCGGCAAAAAAAGCCAATGGGATTTTGGCCTGCATCAATAGGAGCATAGTGTCTAGATCTAAGGAAGTAATGCTACCCCTCTATTCTGCTTTAGTTAGACCACATCTGGAATATTGTGTCCAATTCTGGGCACCACAGTTCAAGAGAGATATTGACAAGCTGGAATGTGTCCAGAGGAGGGCGACTAAAATGATCAAGGGTCTGGAGAACAAGCCCTATGAGGAGCAGCTTGGGGAACTGGGCATGTTTAGCCTGAAGAAGAGAAGGCTGAGAGGAGATATGATAGCCATGTATAAATATGTGAGAGGAAGCCACAGGGAGGAGGGAGCAAGCTTGTTTTCTGCTTCCTTGGAGACTAGGACGCGGAACAATGGCTTCAAACTACAAGAGAGGAGATTCCATCTGAACATTAGGAAGAACTTCCTGACTGTGAGAGCCGTTCAGCAGTGGAACTCTCTGCCCCGGAGTGTGGTGGAGGCTCCTTCTTTGGAAGCTTTTAAACAGAGGCTGGATGGCCATCTGTCAGGGGTGATTTGAATGCAATATTCCTGCTTCTTGGCAGGGGGTTGGACTCGATGGCCCATGAGGTCTCTTCCAACTCTTTGATTCTATGATTCTATGATTGTGAGATTGGTAGAGGTGAAAGGAGGACCTCCCCCGAAAAACGAAGGGCCCGGCTTGGTATGTGGAGAGCGATATGGTCACAAAGGTAGGCGGGTCCCAAACTGTTTAGGGATTTGTAGATGATAACCTGTACCTTGAATTGGGACCAGAAAATAAACGGCAGCCAGTGGAGCTCCTTAAACAGGGGGGTTGACCGCTCCCTGTAGGATGTGTGGTGTTCCAAAACTTTGTCAGTCTGGAATTGAAAGTCCCACAGTATTTTTGCATGTTCATTTTCCACTACCTTTGCAGGTAGTTTGACATATATATATATTTCCTTTGTATGTTAAAAGGGGGTGCTGTGATCAAATCATTAAGTAAGCTTTTAAACTCGGCCTGTTCCATTCTATTCTCTGTTTTAGATAGCAAGCTATCCCATACCTCCAGCCCTTCCATTGTGTTTTTTTAAAATTATGCTTTGTTATTGTTTATTCATTCAGTTGCTTCCAACTCTTTGTGACCTCCTGGACCAGCCCATTCCAGAGTTGGGCGTCACCTCTCCCAGCTCCTTCAGAGTCAAGCCAGTCACTTCAAGGATCCATCTTGCACTTGCCCAGCCCCTCTTCCTTTTTCCTTCCATTTTCCCCAGCATCATTATATTCTCCAAGCTTTCCTATCTTCTCATGATGTGGCCAAATTACTTCATCTTTTCTTCTATTCTCCTTCCCTCCAATGAGCAGTCGGGCTTTATTTCCTGAAGTATGGACTGGTTGGATCTTCTTGCAGTCCAAGGCACTCTCAGATTTTTCCTCCAGCACCACATTTCTAATGATTCAAATGGATTAGTCTATCCTTTGGTCAAACAACCTGAGCCCTTTCACACGTTTTAGCATTAAAATTCCCAACAGAAAGGAGGAAGAGGAGGAAAAGGAGGAAGAAGAGGAGGAGGAGGAAGAGGAGGAAGATAGTAATAATATGCCACCTCAGCTCTGATTTTCCAATAAATGAAAAGATCAGCTCTGTCATTGTTACATTAAAATAATGTCATAAACCATTGCAATAGGCTTTTTATACAATATAAAGAACAGTTAGGAATTTAATCGTCTATGTCTAGGTTAAGCAACAGGTTTTAACAACATTTCCTCATCATGGACATGTCATATCACATATTGCAGAAACTGATCAATCAGTAAAAATGCTTTTTGATTGTCATTTATTTTATTTGGTTCTCAGAAGATGAAACTCAAACAAAACCCCGACAGAACATTCTTTTAATGATCAACATGTTGACTAATTTCCACTCCTCCCCTGCTGCTGATGAGTAGCATGTGTTTTTCCGACAGATTATCTCAAAATATAATTTTACTAGCAGTGCTGTGTAATCTTTTCAAAGCATTTAGTAATAAGGATGTCTAATAAAATCTGGGGGAAAATATTTAGAAAATGAACCATGATTTTAATATAATTTTAATTAATGGGAGTGCAATTGCAGCAGTTTAAATTACATTCCCAGTGGTTAAAAAAAAGAAAGGAAAGCCTTTCAAAACCTCATTTGTAAGCCAAGATGGTGGCTTTAATGACTGGCAGCAAAGTTACTTCAACAGATTTCATGGGGCATGATCCAAAGATAATAGGTTTTCAGCCCAATGACAATCCAATTACAATGCCAATCAAAGCTAACTTCATGCACTCTAATTATCAGATTTAGCTGTCAGTTCAAATACAAACATAACACTTTTATTTAAATAAAAATTTAATTTAGGGGAGGGGGTGTAAGAAGAAAGAGGCTTCATGGGTGATTTATTGAGACTGCAAGAACAATCTTATTTCTCTGGTAATATAATAAAAATCAGCCTCATATTAAAAAATGGGGAAGAAAAAAAAACTTTCTCTCCCTTCTACTTTCCCCATATGCGATATGGAGTATTATTCAGGAGTTAATTTAATCAGGTTTGGAAGGGAATGGAGAAGAACATAAGTCTGGAAGTACAGCGAGACACAGCCACCAAAGAAAGTTCACGAGAGAGCGAAGGAAAAGGCTTTGCTGAACCAAAAATCTTCATGAATAAAATGACAAAATTTAATTAGTTTTCAGTAATAAGAGAAGCAGATGATGATGAAATTACAGGTCTCCCCCCTCCAAATAACTACATATAATCAAGTCACTAATACTGTTCACATAAATCAGATATTTCAATATTCACAGGGTCACCCTCATAAAGAACCCTTTGCAATAGCTTAGGTAAAGGTAAAGGTTTTCTCCTGACATGAAGTCCAGTCCTGTCTGACTCTGGGTGTTGGTGCTCATCTCCATTTCTAAGCTGAAGAGCCAGTGTTGTCTGTAGACACCTCCAAGGTCATGTGGCCAGCATGACTGCATGGAGCGCTGTTACCTTCCCGCTGGAGTAGTACCTATTGATGTACTCACATTTGCATGTTTTCAAACTACTGGGTTGACAGAAGCTGGGGCTAACAGCAGGAGCTCACACCACTCCCTGGTTTCAAACCTCTGTATACGAACCCACACAATCTCTTCAATCATCTGACGAAGCCCTTCTCTCGATCCCACCAGCATTGCAGGCGCGATTGGTGGAGACGAGAGAGAGGGCCTTTTCGGTGGTGGCCCCTCGACTTTGGGACTTACTCCCTAAAGACATCAGACAGGCTCCAACCTTGGCAGTTTTCAGGAGGAACTTGAAGATGTGGCTGTTCCAGTGTGCCTTCCTGGAATAATGTTCCCGTAGCACTTTGTCCTCCAAAGCACTTTACACTTTTTAGTTCTGCTCGTATGCCCTTCCATAAACACCAGTATCATCTTCCATTCATGTCCCAGCATATCTCCAATTTTAACTTTACATTTGACCTCCCCTCTGTTTTTAATTATGTTGTTTATTTTATTGTCTATGTTTTTATTGGCTTGTATTGTTGTTTTATTGCTTGTGTTGTTGTGTTTGGGCTTGGCCTCATGTAAGCCACACTGAGTCCCTTGGGGAGATGGTAGCGGGGTACAAATAAAGTTAATAAATAAATAAATAAATAAATAAATAAACCTGCGACCTTTCAGTCAACAAGTTCAGCAGCTCAGCGGTTTAACCCACTGCATCAGACTCCAAATGTACAATGTGACACACGGAATAAATGGTTCTGAAGTCAAAATCTCCAAAATAAGAGAGTAGAGCTGGAAAAGGAGTGCAAAAGAAGTCCAGAAAATGCTCCCCTTCCTTAATTATGTGTTTGAGCAAATTTCCCATGAAGATGGTTAGGATCATATGTCATCCTTGTGAAGTATCTATCTACATTCACATAGTATAGTTATATGTTATTTATTTATTTGTTTGTTTATCCTGCCTATCTCTACCCCAAAGGGGACTCAAAGCAGCTTACAAAGAGGCAATTATTCAATGCCTTAAAACACATACAATTCCAAAAAAATAGATTAAAATTGAAACTTATTAAACATTTAAAAACATTACATTCCATATTAAAATCATGCCATCCATAGTCATGACTATGGTTGACATGATTGCCCTATGCCACAAAGTGACTGTCTCTGTAATCTCAGTAAAGAAAGTGGTACACAAACGGCATTGCTAAATAGTTGTGTATCATAACAACAGTGCACAATTGTACTTAGCCCTCCACATTTGCAGCTTTAACTTTTGTGGATTTTATTACTCATGGATTTGATTGATTTTTCTTACTGGGAATCTCTCGGTCCTCCAGAGTGATTTTATGGTCAACTGTGCCCTAGAAACTCACCCTAGAGATTTACAACATAAACACATGAAGTCACCTAACATGGGAGACAGTGGGGGGATTCACCAAGCAACATGTCACATCCAGTGGGCAGTGGAGGAATCCATCGTCACATGCCCTGTATCATCCATCACATGGGGAAAAGCATGGGGTGCAGAATGTGTGGATAAGAATGATCATCTGTATGTTCTTATGAAGTTAGGGTCCATCAAACCAGTAGATACATATACAACTTGGTGTTTTCTGGTTTCTCCTAGGGGATGGGGTTTACTCACACTGCCACAGGTCCCTGTTTCCAAGGCATCCTTAAAGAAGACCAGTGTATATTCATCTCTGGAAACTCTATCTGGTCAAAATTGACCATTACAGAGGTCATATATAGAGGTAATATCATAGAGGCAACAGTAAGAACTGACCATGGGACAACAGACTGGTTCAAGATTGGGAAAGGCATAAAGCAGGCTTGTATACTCTCACTCAACCTATTCAACTTGTATGCAGAACACATGATGTGATGAACGGGGCTTGATGAATCCAAGACTGTAGTTAAAATTGCTGGAATCATACGATCAAAGAGTTGGAAGAGACCTCATGGGCCATCCAGTCCAACCCCCTGCCAAGAAGCAGGAATATTGCATTCAAATCACCCCTGCCAGACGGCCATCCAGCCTCTGTTTAAAAGCTTCCAAAGAAGGAGCCTCCACCACGCTCCGGGGCAGAGAGTTCCACTGCTGAACAGCTTTCACAGTCAGGAAGGTCTTCCTCATGTTCAGATGGAATCTCCTCTCTTGTAGTTTGAAGCCATTAATGGAAGAAACATTAACAACCTTAGATATGCAGATGATACCACTTTGATGGCTGAAAGCGAGGAGGAGCTGAGAAGCCTTCTAATCAAGGTGAAAGAAGAAAGTGCAAAAACTGGGTTGCAGTTAAACACTAAAAAACCCAAGATTATGGCAATCAGATTGATCAATAACTGGCAAATAGAGGGAGAAAATGTGGAGGCAGTGACAGACTTTGTATTTTTAGGTACAAATATTACTGCAGATGCAGACTGCAGCCAGGAAATCAGAAGAGGTTTGCTACTTGGGAGGAGAGCAATAACAAATCTCAATAAAATAGTGAAGAGTAGAGACATTACACTGGCAACGAAGATCCACATAGTTAAAGAAATGGTATTCCTTGTAGTAACCTATGGATATGAGAGTATAATATAATATAATATAATATAATATAATATAATATAATAATTAATATAATTAATATAATATAATAAAACTTTATTTATATTCCTCTCTATCTCCCTGGGGGGACTCAGAGAGGTTTCCAAGTAACATCATCAGCTGAACCATAACGAAGACTGAGAGAAGGAAGATAGATGCTTTTGAACTGTGGTGCTGGAGTGCCTTGGACCATGAGAAGATCCAACCAGTCCATACTCCAGAAAATAAACCCCAACTGGTCATTCGAGAGAAGGATATTAGAGGCAAAGATGAAGTACTTTGGACACATCATGGGAAGACAGAAAAGCTTGGAGAAGACAATGATGCTGGGGAAAAATGAAGGAAAAAGGAATAGGGGCAGACCAAGGGCAAAATGGATGGATGACATCTTTGGAGTGACTGGATTGACCTTGAAGGAGCTGGGGGTGCCCACAGCCAACAGGGAGCTCTGGCGTGGGCTTGTCCATGAGGTCACAAAGAGTCAGAAGTGATTGAACGAAGAAACAACAACAATAAAGAGGTTATGCTTGCTGAAAGTTCAGCAGCATTACCTCCCATCTATTCTTCTGACAACCTTTCCTCGGCTCCTCTTTTTACTCCTGAGCCCAGATCTCAAATTACATCATCCAGGGTACTGCATCTGAAATTGCCACATGGCTGATTTTCTTTTATCTCATCCTCAGTGCTAGGCAATTTTAATTTGCATAGATTTAAATTAATTAATTACAATTAGGAATGATGCATTCCGTTCTGGGCACCACAGTTCAAGGATTAAGAGCAGAGCTGTGAGGAGGCAAGGCTGAAGCAAAGTGTGTGTGTGTGTGTGTGTGTGTGTGTGTGTAAAATCCAAACATGCAATCTGATTAACAATGACTTTGCATTATTAATTTCATAGTGTTATTGCCTGTGCAAATTGCTTTACAGGAGTAATAGTGCCTAGTGTGTTCTCAGGTCCTCGTGGTGCTGAAAAGTGAGACACATCCATCAGCCTGCCATTCACAAGGGAGGGGGTAATTGCCTGAAAATAACATTTTCTATTCCTAGAAGTCCCTAGGAACAACATATCACTTCATTCTATTCTACTCAATGTAACAAAATCATTGACCAAAATCCAGAAATTTAGTATGGGAACTGGAAAATCAATTACCGTAAAATCAACTGAGTCACTGAAAATAGTGAAATTTGGCATCTGTTGGAAAGCAAAATATCTTGAGTTCATTTGGAATCCAGAATTCAGTTCCACTACAGATTGACCAAGGGCCCATTCACACTATACAATTGTAACACTATTACTCCACTTTGAACACCATGGTTCCATCCTATGGCTGGAAGAAAGCAAAAGTGATAGATTGATCCATCCTTTGGACTGGAAAGGATGTTTTATGGTCCATTTCCCATTAGAATTTACTAAAATTTGCAAAATTTGACATCAGGGGGAAAGGAAAACAGATGCATTTGCCTGTTCATACTTATGGGCACATCACACACACACACACGCAAGCAAACCTGCAGTGGAGTTCAGAGAGAGCCCTTGCTAGACTGAATCAATAATGTATCTGAAAAAATACCGGGCCACCCACTGTTAAGCAACATGCAGATATTGCCGCAATACAATGCCTCTTTTATATATTATCTGCAGTGAACGTTCCTGCTTTGTTGGATTGATGAAACACATGATTCCTGTGGATGCAGCGTCCCATTCAAATGGAGCTCACATATTTTATTTTCCGAAGCTAAACAAATGCTGATAAACTACTTCCTCGACCGTTTCATCAAGCTTCAACTGCTCACGTTGGGTGGCACGATCATTTTCTTACACTCAAT
The DNA here is from genome assembly GCF_037176765.1 of Anolis sagrei. Lineage (NCBI taxonomy): Eukaryota > Metazoa > Chordata > Lepidosauria > Squamata > Anolidae > Anolis > Anolis sagrei. The sequence continues at coordinate 14,333,458 of NC_090021.1, forward strand.
AGTCGCTCGATCAGACCCACATAAGGAGAAAACAGATTTATCTTCTCAACCTTTAGTTGTGAACTATGAGATATCCCAGTCCAAAGGACACTGAATAATTAGCCATTGCCCTCCATGCCAGGAGGAGATCCATCTCATTGTTTAATGTTGTTTTCAAACTGATACCAGGCCCAATATTTTTTTTCTGAAGGCTTGCATTGGAATATACAGATGATAGAGATGCTTTTGTTGAATTGTTTACAAGATTGACTGCAAACCTGGTCATGCGGATAATCAAAACAATAATATAAAGAACCTTTGTACCCAATGCCATGAGGTCAGTGGATTCTGGACTTTAAAACAAATAGTTGCTGCTAGCACTATATTTTAAATATCAGATTATTATGGCACACCCTAGTAGTTTACTGGGAATTATAATGTATGAATATTTGGGGAGAGGTCTGTCCCTCTTGTTTGGATTTTTTAAAATCCCAAGTTACCACCTTGTCTGGAATTTGCAAAGTGTTCAGCAAGATGCTATGAAAAGAAATATGAACAAAATTGTCATGCATTTGTATGCCATGTACAGAGGTTGATTTTGTTCCCTGCATTTTTTTTCTCGGAGCTGTCGTTCAGCTATCATGTCCACTGCCACATTGTCCGAATGCTCGGTCACTGTCTCTCAAAGCAGCTACTAGAATCCCATCTCAAGAATGGGAAATGTAATGTTGGTGGACAGGAAAAGAGATTTAAAGATGGGCTTGAAGCCAACCTTAAAAACTGTGGCATAGACACCGAGAACTGGGAAGCCCTGGCCCTCTAACTGGAGGTCAGCTGTGACCAGCAGTGCTGCAGAATTCAAAGAGGCACAAATGGAAGGTGAAAGGGAGAAATATGCCAAGATGAATGTGCATCAAGGCAACCCTGACTGGGACTGATGTCCTCACTGTGGGAGAACATGTGGATCAAGAATAGGGCTCTACAGCCACCTATGGACCCACCACCAAAACACTGCACTTGCAGGACCAACATCCTCGGGCTATGAGGGATCGCCTAAGTAAGTAAGCATTTGTATAGGCCAAATTCAATAGATACATCTCTTTCTAGTATACCTAAGACCACACCTGTCTATTATGATTGGCATCTTATTGGTGACATAAATTGTGAGTTTTAATGTCATTTTGAGCATATGAATGATATTTTAATCTGTATTTTAACCTAACACTACACTGTATTATTTAATTGTTTTTGAATTTTTTTGTATTCACTTTGTTTAAATTGTGTATGATTGTTAGCCACCTTGAGTCCCCTCAGGGAGAAAGGTGGGGTATTGATGATGATGATGATGATGATGATGATGATGATGATGATGATGACAACGATGATAGACAAAATTAATAATTGGCAAAATCATAATTGACAAAATTAATACTTGACAAAGCATTATCGGCTTTGATAATCTGAATTATATGGCAGTGTAGAAGGGATGTATGTCCTCCGCTGTGATTCTATGGTCAACTGTTGGGAAGTAATCATACAATCATGTTGAAAGACCTAGAGATTCTGATTCCAACCCATCTTCCAATTCGCCAGCCCATGTCATAGGACACTTCTGCTCAAGTTGAGCCATGGAGCACTGCTGGAAGTGAGCCTACATCATCTGATGGGCAGTGTAGGGCTTCATGACTCAAGTGGGGCAGACGTGTCCTACAATGCTAAAATTTACTTATATGATGAGGACCCTACACAGAACACGTCTCTATGCATTTTTAGGTACTTCAGCATAATTGTATACCCAGCTTTTGATGGAAGTTGGCTATAGGGTCATGCTGGAGGACCTATACATTCCTAGACAAGTATGAGGTCTATAGACCTCATCAGGTGAGGTTTAGGAGGCATTCTATGATGCTATGATGCTTCCCATGCTGCCCATTCCATTACGTTATTGGACTTCCAGAGGGGCCTAGACCATAATAGGAGTTGAAGTGTTATACAACACTTCCCTCCCAACATGGGAGCCTTCCCGTGTTGTTCTTGCTCCAATGTGATAGAATCATAGAATCAAAGAGTTGGAAGAGACCTCATGGGCCATCGAGTCCAACCCCCTGCCAAGAAGCAGGAATATTGCATTCAAATCACCCCTGACAGATGGCCATCCAGCCTCTGCTTAAAAGCTTCCAAAGAAGGAGCCTCCACCACACTCCGGGGCAGAGAGTTCCACTGCTGAACGGCTCTCACAGTCAGGAAGTTCTTCCTAATGTTCAGATGGAATCTCCTCTCTTGTAGTTTGAAGCCATTGTTCCGCGTCCTAGTCTCCAAGGAAGCAGAAAACAAGCTTGCTCCCTCCTCCCTGTGGCTTCCTCTCACATATTTATACATGGCTATCATATCTCCTCTCAGCCTTCTCTTCTTCAGGCTAAACATGCCCAGTTCCCCAAGCTGCTCCTCATAGGGCTTGTTCTCCAGACCCTTGATCATTTTAGTCGCCCTCCTCTGGGGGGCGCATGAGGGAAGCATCACTGCAAGGGAGCAATGCACAGGACAATGGATTTGCTCCGCTGCCCCTCTGCGGGACACTTTGCCTGGCTCATATGATAAGCTCATAAATGTCTCTGGTTGTACACATTAACAAGAATACAAGAACATCCTGAAGCTTATGCAGTGATCTTGGAAGATGACATTGTCATGGTGTGCCCATCATTAGGATATAGTCAGGTGTTCCATGTTGTCCATGTCCTTCTCAGGCCATTAGAAGGAAGCCAAAACCAAACCCCTCTGAATTATCTTGCCAAGGGAACCCTATGAAAGGATTCCATAAAATGAGATTAATATAAAAACAAAAATCAAGAACCATCACATTGAATTATACTCAGAACTTTTGTTCTGCTAATACCCAGTGGAATCTTTTTGGCACAGGGGTCATATACAGGACTGTAGTTTGGATTTCTTTTGAGGAAGGAAGCCTAGAATTGAATGTAAGCAGTGAAAAACAGAACTTAAATGCAAGGATCACGATACATTTGAAGTGGCTGGGATATTCTTGAGTTTATAACAGGACTTTGTAAACCATTCAACTCAGGACCCCTTTCGTCCTGAAAAATGTTTATGTGATCTTGAATATATAGGTAGAAAATAGGTATTAAGAATAGGTATAAAGTCAAACATTTACTGATAACAACCCAGCATTTGCAGGGATTGCAAAACAAGCTGATTTTCATTTTTATGAAGTGCAGGCAAAGCATCTTCTGCAGAGTCCACTGTAAACACTGAACACTGAACAACGGATATGTAGAAATTTTTAAAACATCCCCTTGGTCAGTGGTTCTCAACCTTCCTAATGCCGCGACCCCTTAATACAGTTCCTCATGTTGTGGTGACCCCCAACCATAAAAATAATTTTGTTGTTACTTCATAACTGTAGTTTTGCTAAATATCTGATATACAGGATGTATTTTCATTCACTGGCCCAAATTTGGCACAAATACCTGATACGCCCAAATTTGAATACTGGTGGGGTGGGGGAGGGGAGGCAGAATTGGTTTTGTCATTTGGGAGTTGTAGTTGCTGGGATTTATAGTTCATCTACAATCAAAGAGCATTCTGAACTCAACCAACAATGGAATTTAAGCAAACTTGGCTCAAACTTGGCACACAGAACTCCCATGACCAACAGAAAATACCGGAAGGCTTTGGTGGGCATTGACCTTGAGTTTTGGAGTTGTAGTTCACCTACATCCAGAGGACACTGTGGACTCAAAACAATGATTGGTTTGGTCCGAACTTGGTACAAATACTCAATATGCCCGAATGTGAACACTGGTGAACTTCCCACACAGAACCCCCATGACCAACAGAAAATACTGTTTTTTCTGATGGTCTTTGGTGACCCCTCCGATACCCCTTCACGACCCCCCCCCCAGGGGTCCTGACCCCCAGGTTGAGAAATACTGCCCTAGGTGATGTTTAAAAACTTTTAATGTTTCAATTTTTTCAGTAACCCAACACTGAGCTTAGGGTTGGGACCCACTGTTTAAGAAGCAGTGGTCTAGAAGACAATTGTGCTACCACAAACACATTAAAATGAAGTCTATAAAACAGAAAAGTACTTATTCCCATGACTTTTCAGTTCTTGGGTTGGATCATTCAAGAACAGGAATGAGGAATGGGGGGAGGGAGGAAGTGGATTAGAAATTCCATTGTGATTAAGTGATTAATTATATGCTTCTTCTCATGTCTCCATGAAAAATAAGTAGACACTTTTTTAAAAAAGCAAAAAGTTCTGTTTCCTGAAACTACATCCCTCCCATACACCAATCCCGTGAGAATTCTTCCTAAATTGTGATTCTGGACACACTTACTTTGAAGTTATTTTCAATGAAACAGAGCAAGTATATACAAAATCCGTTCTGGCTCACTTCCTTTTTTCATTCTTTTTGGATGAATTTCACTATAGGATCTAAAGGTCCTTCCATGATGTTGTTGTTCATTCGTTCAGTTGTCTCCGACTCTTCGTGACTTCATGGACCAGTCCACGCCAGAGCTCCCTGTCAGCCGTCACCACCCCCAGCCCCTTCAGGGTCAGTCCAGTCACTTCAAGGATGCCATCCATCCATCTTGTCCTTGGTCGGCCCCTCTTCCTTTTGCCTTCCACTTTCCCCAGCATAATTGTCTTCTCTAGGCTTTGCTGTCTCCTCATGATGTGGCCAAAGTACTTCAACTTTGTCTCTAGTATCCTTCCCTCCAGTGAGCAGCCGGGCTTTATTTCCTGGAGGATGGACTGGTTGGATCTTCTCGCAGTCCTTCCATACACAGCCCTATATCCTAGAATATCAAGGAAGAAAATTCCACAATATCTACTTTGAACTGGGTTATCTGAGTCCACACTCAAATAATGTGGGATTTTCTGCCTTGATATTCTGAGACATAGGAGCCCCTTCCACACAACTGAATAGAACCCCACATTTTCTGCTTTGAATTGGAATATATAGCAGTGTGGACTCAAATAATCCAGTTCAAAGCTGATATTGTGGGATTTTCTGCCTTGATATTCTGCATTATATAGCTGCGTGGAAGGGCCCAGAGCTGCGTGGAAGGGACCTAAGACAGCTTTCCACTATTATCCTTGATGCAGGTTTTAAAAAACAATGAGATTTTTTGATTGTACATGGCCATTTGGAAAAAGAATTGAAGAAATGCAGCCACAGAAGATGGTGTGCATGGTAATGATAATCCTAGTTTGTTTGGAGAAGAAAGGAAAAGATTTATGTACAGCAAGGAAAGCCTGGGTGTAACTTGCAAGAGATACTGGAAAACCACAGAGAAAAACTTGATTGTGAAGATTAGAGTTCAAGGCCATAAACAGGAGAAATGTTGGGTCAACTGGCAAAAGCAAGGAGGGGAATGATAAGTACTTTCCCATGTGTTCTTCCTAGAATAATAATCGCAGTCACATTTTCGCTTTCTCATTTGTTTTAGTGGTATCTCTCGCTCTCCCGCCCCCATGTTTTAGAACTTAATAAATCCTAGAGCCCATTCACAGTACACATTGTTAGTGCTTTCAATTCACTTTAACTGCCATAGGCTTATCTGATGGGATCCCGGGGTTTGCAGTTTTGTGAGGTACTGGAGCACTCTGGCTAAAAATATCACGTGCCTCTCTCTACACTGCAAATTGCAAAGCGCCATAGGATGCCAAAAACCAAAGCACAAAAGTGTGATCCACAGAGTCCGCAACCTCATAGGGATTGATAGGGGAGCCCATGTTGGCCATATTCCTATTTTCAGGCTACCTTTCTTTAAAAGGAACCATACACACCTCAGACCACAAGAGATGGCTGCACATTAGTAAGCACAATCTCTTCAGAATATCCTAGGAAGGTACACGGAACATGCAATGGGCTTAAGAAAGAGCCTCTGTATATTTCCTGCTTTTCCTGATATGATCTGGTTTTATTCTTGGGAACATTTCCTCACCTTTGTTGCCAACTCAGACCCCTTTCTTTGGGTTTCCATTGAAATCAACAACCCCTGGGCAACCTTTTGTTTTCCTGACTGGCACTCATTGTATTGACCAGAGTAAAGATATCAAAACCCATTTCAGCCCATTATGTCTAGCCCACTATTCTGTCGCACGCTGGGCCTGTAAATAATTGTCTTTAGAACAGCACATGCAACCTTTGCCCAGCGGGAAGCCAGGGGGCCCAAGGAGAAGTTCTCAGAGGTTTTCCACCACAAATGACCTTTAGATGGCTTGTGAAGTATAACAAAGTTCTTTATTAAGGAATAATCAAACAGAAACTTCTCTTGTCTTCAAAAGGTTAAACAAATGTTTCCAGGCTTTTGTGCAACTGGTGGCTGCTGTTACTTTACTTTAAAGGAAAATCCCTCTCTAACTTCTCCCAGGCTGACTGTGAACCTAAACCTAACTGATGTGAACTCCACTACTGGGTTGAACTGCATCTCAAAGCACCAAGTGGACCTACCAGCAATGCCTGTAGTCTCTTCAGCTGGAGTTCTTTGATATTCAAAGCTGTTTTTCCCTCCAAAATTCCTCAGAACTTTAGGGCTGTTTCCCTGGGAATCTTTGGGAATCTTTGGATGCTCTTAAGACTGTTTCCCCCCGGAAAGTCTTAAGGGTTGAAGCTTTTGTACAGGGGAAGCTTGCATATGTCCTGTACATTAGCTTTCCTTGCTGAGACTAACTAAAAAAATGGCTCCCTTCCCAATTGCCCTGAGCAAAGGGTGGGACCAAAACTTAACGATGATGGACAGGTGACTTGCGCTATGACTGCAACCAAAGGAACTACTACACAATATCCCAGAGTACTTGTAAGATATCAGTACAAACACAAAACAATCTATGCGTAATGTCAAAGTGTATTATCAAGAAAACATATAATGTTGTATTTACCAAAATCCCCAGTACAAAGCTCAATTCAGTGGTACCTATCTGCAGAGTCCCTGAAACCTAGGACTGCAAACAAACATTTAATACAAAGCAAATATAGTTGGAGCTCCTGGTACAGCCGTACCAGAACACCCACCTACATTCCTCTCTGCCCACACCCTTCTCCTGGGTAGATCAATAAACACACACAAGCCTTCAGGATAATCCAATGACAGTTTATTAAATTTCCCACCAAACCAGGAGACGAATCAGCAAAATGACAGACAGCTCATCCCAGCCAACCAGCTTATAGGTCATAACCAGGCATGTAGCCGGGGGGGGGGGGGGGGGGGGCTCGGGGGGCTTCAGCTGCTAATAGGTCTTGCAAATATTCTGTATGTTTGTATTAAGGTATGTCAGTTTTTGGAGCTGAGATTCTGCTGACATCCTCTTTGACCAAGGAGAATAAATGCCTCTGATTTTGCCTTCATCCCATCTATGAGTCATTCAGTCTTTCGGGAGCTATACACTCTGGCCCTCAAACCCACAATTTTAGCAGAGCTGAAATCACATAACACTGACATGGCAATTACATTGTAATGTTACACTATTGTTGTAGTGTAAATGGCATCACAGGAAGATAAAAAAGGATGGCATCATATTAATCTTTTCATCTCATATACCATTCTTTAAAAAAAAGTCAGAGGAGATATATATATCTGAATGAGATCAACAGATATATTAACTCAGAATGAACACACAAACACTGACATTTTAAAGAAAAAACAACTTTTAATGAAAGGTCAGTTTTGATTGGGAGGGGAAAATTCTGACCTCCACATTTGTGGATTAAGCTAAACTTATATTTGAAACCTTGAAAGCTACCTTCGGTCTCTAGGCAGGAGAAAGTCAGAATATGAACTGAATGAATTCGTGAAATTAATAATCTGCTGAGAGGCAGAATGATTATCTGGTAAAGTTCCCCCTGTGCCCCCCACCCCAACATTCAGTATCCATTCAGGTTGGGGAAGGAGCCAAACAGCTTCCAGGATCATTTTTTTGCTGGTATTTATACTGAAGAAGACCACTATGCAAGAAGGTACTAGATCCTGGGTAACTCCTCCCACAGCATCAACAAAGATACTTATGCTGGTATAATATCAATACCAGAAGCCCTTCATCTATCCCAATTGCCACTGCCCTTTCCTTGGAGTGGAAATAGAAGAAGCAGGTAGAGCTTCATCATGCCTAGGGCCAGAAGCAGACAGAAGGACCTCACCCTCTGAGGAAGCTTGCCATAGATGCAGGCGAAACGTCAGGAGAAATGCCTATAGAACATGGCCATATAGCCCGAAAAAACCCACAAGAACTGAGAAGGCCCTCTCTTCATCCCAGTTGCCATTGTCCTGGCCTTATAGGGACTGGAGAAGAGACAGACACAGCTCAATCATGCCTACGTACTGAAGCCCTTCATCCATCCCAACTGTCACTGCTTAGACTTCACAGGGAGAGAAGAACCAGCAGCATCAGCTGGACTTAATCCCCTTCCTCACTGCCATCCACTTGACCTTGTGTGTCCTGTCTTACTTAGTGCCTGTCCAGACTGAAGAATACCACTATGCAAGAAGGTACTAGATCCTGGGTAACTCCTCCCACAGCATCTGGACAGGACCTTTATTGCAGGAACTCCCACAATAAAGGAGGCGTTTCCAGACAATTAATTCACTACAAATCAGAAAACCTCTGGTTTGTAGTGAATTAATTTGATAGTGGATTTATTCCACGCATTCTTGGAAGGCAAGAGATAAATCCACTATTTCTGGGTCTGGACTGCAGAATACAGCAGTCCAGACAGTATTCTCACAGTTTACCAGGCTAACTAAGCCCGGTAAACTATGGGAATACTCACCCTTTCCCCCCAAGCCCTCAGATCCTTTCAAAAAGCAATAAAAACGTATGTGGCCTCCATTAGATGCCTCGGATGGCTCTCCCGGTGTGTAGAAATACACACCAGGAGAGGGAGGGAGGGAGGAAAATTGCTCCCTCTCCCCCCCCCCCCCGCTCTCCCCCCTGCATCATTTCTATGCATTGGGAGAGCCAGTCAAGGCTTCTAATGGAGGCCAGGTAAGTTTTTATTACATTTCTAAGGGGTCTGGGTGCTTGGGGGAGGGAGTAGGGCCTTCACACATTCTCTTGGGCTAGTCCCGAGAGAATGTCTGGATACCCATCCAGAAAGTGTGCCTTTTCTGGAGTGGGTGTGAACAGGCCCCCAGAAACAGATGCTTCTGGAATAAAGGCCTGTCTAGGCCTGGCCTTAGATTATGATTATTGGAGTAGCGAACTGTCAAATTAGCAATTTGAAAGATGCTCCTGAGAGCTTTTGTGGCTAAAGAGAGGGGTATAAATGCTATAAATAATAATAAAAGATAAATATGAAGTTCATATCCAGTGTGTTTTAACCGTTAGATTGATTGACTGGGACTTGAGTTCCCACTATGGCCCTCTTGGCCTGACCTACCTCCCGTAACAGTTGGCACAGCATATATTGGTAAAGTGGAAGTTTTCTTGAGCTCTGTGAAAGAAAGATAAGAAATAAATGCAACTAATAAAATAAAAAACAATAAATAAATAGTCCTTCTCTATGATGTGCTCTCTCACCCATTCTTCAACCACTGTTCAAAAATATATTGCTGCTAAATGTGAATGTCCCATATAGCTAGCTAGCTATCGTATCAAATAACTATTGAAAGACCTTTTCTTCATGAATTCACCTCATCTCTCTTTTTAAAGCCATATAAATCAACGGCTGTCACTACATCTTGTGGCAGCAAATTCTAAAAGTTAATTATGCATTGTGTGAAGAAGTACTTTCTTTTGTCTTTCCTAAATCTACTGCCAATCAATCTCATGGGATGTTCTCTAGAATTATAAGAAAGAAGAGGGAGACTGGGCTGGTGGGGGGATACTCTGTAAATAAAGATAAATGAATTGTGTGTGTGTGTGTGTGTTTGAGAGAGAGAGAGAGAGACTATCCTGTTGGCTAGCTTAAATGTAGTCGTTGCAATGTCTTACATCACACATGCCCAAACACAGATTAAATGATGATATGATCATACATGTGATGACTCAGAAGTAACTACCACTGAGTCCAATGGATTTTATTCCCAAATATGAATGTATGCAGTTGTAGTTTTAAATTAAAATATGAAGTCAAGATGGTCAATCAAGCTGATATTAGAACAGCAGAATCAAGTTTTCTCAACCTGATTCAACTTGTCTATCTATGTCTATGTGTCTTCAAGATGCCTGTCGACCTATGATGGCCCCACAAATGTCATAGTATTTTCTTAAGTGTGACATACTATGAGGTAGTTTTGTTGGTTCCTTCCTCTGAAATATAATCTACATGACTTGGTATTCATTGGCAGTCTTCCACCCAAATATCAACCAGAATTTGATTTCCAAGCTGGTGCAGCTGGTGTAAGGAAGATTCTTGCTATCCCCACCGAGTTTAGATAAACCCTGTTGGAAATAGTCCATCAGAACTATTTCCAAGAGGACAGAGCTGCCTTAGGGAGCAGCACACCCCTCTTAGCTCACTTTGAGCTTTTTATTGATCTGCCCTCTGGCCCATTAACAGTATAATACATTAGTCACCTATTGGGACTGGGTAGGAATCCCCCCCCCCTATATTTGAAGGGGGGGAATTGCCTACCCTATACCATTTACAAGGGCAAATTGGGAAAAGGGGTTTTTTAAATAGGCCATCTCACTGTAAGCAGCCATAGGTTTATATTTGATATGCAGATGATACTACTTTGACGGCCGAAAGTGAGGAGGAGGTGAGGAGCCTTCTAACCAGGGTGAAAGAAGAAAGTGCAAAAGCTGGGTTGCAGTTAAACAGAAAAAAAACAACAAAGATTATGGCAACCAGACTGATTGATAACTGGGAAATAGAGGAAGAAAACGTGGAGGCAGTGACAGACTTTGTATTTCTAGGTGCAAAGATTACTGCAGACGCAGACTGCAGCCAGGAAATCAGAAGACGCTTACTTCTTGGGAGGAGGGCAATGACCAATCTCAATAAAATAGTGAAGAGTAGAAACATCACACTGGCAATGAAGATTCACATAGTTAAAACAATGGTATTCCTCATATGGATGTGAGAGTTGGACCATCAGGAAGGCTGAGTGAAGGAAGATAGATGCTTTTGAACTATGGTGCTGGAGGAAAGTTTTGAGAGTGCCTTGGACCACAAGAAGGTCCAACCAGTTCATACTTCAGGAATTAAAGCCCAACTGCTCATTGGAGGGAAGGATATTAGAGGCAAAGATAAAGTACTTTGGCCACATCATGAGAAGATAGGAAAACTTATTTTATTTTATTAATTTACAGTATTTGTATGCTGCGTTTCTCACCCCTGGGGGGACTCAAAGAAAAAAATAATGATACTGGGGGAAATGGAAGGAAAAAGAAAGAGGGGCCGACCAAGGCCAAGATGGATGGATGGCATTCTTGAAGTGACTGGATTGACCTTGAAGGAACTGGGGGTGGTGACGGCCGACAGGGAGCTCTGATGTGGGCTGGTCTATTAGGGCATGACGAGTTGGAAGCCCTGAACAAATAAATAAACAACAACAACTAAGGCACCCCTTTGTGGTGTGGACCAGGAACAGAAACTCTCACCTGTCTTTATATAACTGGGCAAGGGTGAATGGAAATGGCCTTGAAATGGGGGGAGTTCTGGCTCTGTAAATCTCTTTGGACTTAGAGCAGAATTCTTCGTATGTTTTCCTGAGCAGTCACCCTGGAGATGTTCAAGTTGACTATATCTGGGGATTCAGGGGTTTCACCCAGCTTAGCCGAAGGGTAGGTCAGCGAGGACCACTACCTTGGCTTAAAACACATGCTAGGTTCATGCCATTTTAGTTATATGTTCCAAATCACAAAAATTCAGGTAACATTTTAAATAAAAGTTGCCCATATTTCAATCCGCATTGTTGCCTGGTCTCTTATTACAGTGGGTTTTTTTGTTTTTGTTTTTGTTTGTTTTTTCTCGTGTCAGGAGCGATTTGAAAAACTGCAAGTCGCTTCTGGTGTGAGAGAATTGGCTGTCTCCAAGGATGTTGCCCAGGGGACGCCCAGATGATTTGATGTTTTTATCATCCTTATGGGAGGCTTCTCTCATGTCAGCGCATGAGGAGCTGGAGCTGATAGAGGGAGCTCATCTGCCTCTCCCCGGATTTGAACCTGCGACCTGTCGGTCTTCAGTCCTGCTGGCACAGGGGTTTAACCCATTGTGCCACCGGGGGCTCCTATTACAGTGGTGGAATGGCAATTGATCCTTCTTAGCTTCCAGGATCAGATATTATTCTGCAAAGAAGTGACATGGTAGCCATGCATAAAGGTCTAGAGATGTTTAAATATGTGAAAGAATGTCATATTGAAGATTGAGCAAGCTTGTTTTCAGCTGCACCAGAGACTAAAAACAGAGCAAAGAAAAGAAATTCCACCTAAACATTGGGAAGAACATCCTGAACTATTCATCAGTGGAATATTTATTTATTTATTTATTTATTTATTTGGTACACTTGTATACCGCTAATATCTCAGCCTTGCGGCGACTCATTGCGGTTTACAACATGTTAAAATATACAATTCACTTTAAGCATATAAGATTAAAATTAAGAATACATACAAAAACATACATAGTATTGGGCCACCAATACAAATCGGGAGATCTCATAGTTAAATCTCGTAGTCCAATTCGTTATCCTTGATTGCTAGTCCATGGTCAAACAACATCACATCAAAAATCAATTGAAGACTTGCTCGAACATCCAAGTTTTTAGTTTTTTCCGAAATGCCATTAGCGAGGTGGCTGATCTTAGTTCAGTAGGGAGGGCATTCCAAAGCCGGGGGGCCACCACAGAAAAGGCCCTGTCTCTCGTTCCCACAAGCCGCACCTGTGAAGCAGGTGGGATAGAGAGAAGGGCTTCTCCTGAAGATCTTAGGGTCCTGGTGGGCTGATAGGCCGAGATACGTTCGGATATGCTACCTTGAAGTGTGATGGAGTCACCTTCTTTGGATGTTTTAAGCAGAAATTGGATGGCCTTCTGCCAAGAGTGCTTTGATTGCAGGGTGTTGGATTGGATGGTCTTTGTGGTCTATTCCAACTCTTATGATTCTATAAAATGAGGTACCTACATATAACTGAATGCACTACTCAAAATGAAATCTGATTAATGAGAAAGGGAAAGAGAGAGAGATCATCCTTGTGTGTGATCTATAGATCTTTATGGTCTCATTTATGTTTTGCACTGAATCAGTAGCACTTAATATATATATATATATATATATATATATATATATATATATAAAAAACCTCACTGATCAAAACTGGGTTGCTTTTACCAGCTCCCAAACTGCAGCCATTCCTTCCCCGTGTAGGTTGCGTGCTAAGCAGATTCCACCTTAGTTTTCCCTTGCCCTCCCCTGCCAAACATATTAAGCATAATAAATATATTTATGAGAATTACTTTGTATAGTCCTTATGCAATCAGCCATGCTGTGTATGATAGCCCAAGACGATGGAAACCCATTGACTTTTCGTTGCAAATTAGTCTACCGCCTAATCGGTGATCCCTGCTAAGCTTTTGAATTATGAGAAGGAACTCACAGCTCCAGTTAGAACACTCAAATGAATTATATCAATTCATAAACTTGTTCATGTCCAGATTTCATTAGCCACACATTAACAGCATTTTATGTTTATTACCGCTCTGACATAATCTATAAATAACTAAATGCTAATCATAGTGTTCTACCGAGCCTCATCATTTAATCATAAAGAGATACATTATTATAAACTATAATAGATAATAACAAGCCTGGGTCAACGGGCACATATTAAAAGATCACAATTATATCCTAAAAGGCTAGGCACCTCATACATTTGGCAACACATAGGTCCATAGCTAATCACTTGCAAATGTTTCCCCTCTGACACCCTGGCAGTCCAAGGTGACACAATTAGGCAATCTGCTTGTAAAACAGAGCAATCCTCCAGTATCAAAGTAAACAGCGAACAATTAATGGGGGGTGGAGGGGACTGCCGAAAGGCGGGGTGGGGGGAGATTACAACATTTGCCCATGGCAAGTCTATTAAGGCTTTATTGCTGGCTTATTTTGCAATATTAAATGGCTTGAACTTGCAGTCTGGAAGTAATGTATGTGGGCAGAGTGGGGAAAGGAAGAAGGAAAAAAAGCAAGAGCAAACGTGCAAATGTGCGTATCCGGAAATAGAACTGATAATCCATTGTATGTGCATCCTCATTCATAAAGCATCGCTACCATACCTGGCAATGTACAGCAGTAGTATCTCTAAGGTGGTGTAGGGAGTGGGGACTGCCAGTTGACACTATCAAAGAAGGTGTCCCTGAAATGTCTACGTATACATTTTTGTGCACTGTTTCAGCAGAACTTTTGTAAATGTTAAAATATTCCTGTAGTTAGATATATCACAAAAACATTTTTATAAGCTGAGCTTATATGTACTGTATCAATATATCTACAAAGCTAAAAATGTGTTGACTTATTGGAGTGCATAATATGAATGCACTCCAATCAGAGCAGACATTATTGTCCCATTGCGATGACAATTCATATCATGTGGTTTCATCTGCAATTACACTACAAGCATGTGTTGTTTTTGCTGCTGAATCAGAAGCTTACTATTTTTATGGCTGGTGATTTTCTCAAACATTATGATATTTCAGCTACAGTTATATGGTCTTGTCTGGTCTGGTCTGGAAAGAGTTCCATGTGAGTGACACTATAGGTTACTGTGCTATGTGGCACCAACCATCAAGATGCACTGATCTACAGAGAAATAAGAAAACAAGGTAAGCTTCCAGCCATAGGGATCTTGCAATCTAAAGTTTGGCATACGGGGATATGTGTGAACAAATATAACCTGTATACACGCACACACATATCTCAGGGTATATTTCAAATTTAACATTTCACCTTCAGCTGTTTTAATAATCCAAGGGATGTCCACACTCAACAGTTAAGTCAAGTTGATACTTTGACCACCATGGCTTTATCATGTGATCTGGTCCTAGAATGATTCCATCAGTGATTCCTCCAAAACATCCCACAAATCTCTTGGGAAGACAGATAAATGTCAGCGTGCTGGAAGAAGCAAAGACCACCAGCATTGAAGTGATGCTTCTATGCCATCAAGTTCGCTGGACTGACCACGTTGTCCAAATGCCCAATCACCATCTCCCAAAACAGTTACTATACTCCCAACTCAAGAACAGGAAATGTAATGTTGACAGGCAGAAAAAAGAGATTTAAAGATGAGTTTAAACCCAACCTTAAAAACTGTGGCATAGGCACCAAGAACTGGGAAGCCCTAGCCCTTGAGCGCTCTAACTGGAGGTCAGCTGTGAATTTGAAGAGGCATGAATGGAGGGCGAAAGGGAGAAATGTGCCAAGAGGAAGGCACGTCAAGCCAACCCTGACTGGGATCACCTTCTGCCTGGAAACTAATGTTCTCACTGCAGGAGAACATGTGGATCAAGAATAGGGCTCCACACAGCCACCTACGAATCCACCACCAAGAAACCAGACTCAAAGGACCATCATCCTTAGGCTACAAGGAATCACGTAAGTAAAAGTATCATGTGATCTGTAGCGCTATGAAATATTTGGAATTCTCTAGTGCACTTCCTTGAACTACAGCATAAGAATACTACAGCAGAAAAGTCTAAGTCAGTGGTTCTCAACCTAGGGTCCCCAGATGTTTTTGGCCTTCAACTCCCAGAAATCCTAACAGCTGGTAAACTGGCTGGGATTTCTGAGAGTTGTAGGCCAAAACACCTGGGGACCCACAGGTTGAGAACCACTGGTCTAAGTGCCTCATCAAACTACAAATCCCAAGATTCCATAACATGTTGTTATTAAAGCAATATCAAAGTCTTATAACTGTTTAATGAAGCTACACCTCAGGATGTTGAGGAGCCTAGAAACCAAATCCTTTGAGGAAGGTTTGAAAAGAATATTGGGAATAGAGGAGAGATATGATGGTGGGTATATGTCACAATGCAGAAGCCACAGCTGATTTGTTTCTTTGTTGATCCTAGTATCAATATGCTGTAACTGTGTACCATTGATAATCTCAAGTCCATTGCTACAGGGTGGGAAGAGAGAATAGAGGCCCAGGTACCTCAAAAGCCTTCTCTGAGCTTTCCTTCCAGAGAAAAAGCAGATTGACTAGATGTTGCACACACCAGCCTGAGCTTTGCGTCCGTGGTCACATATTTCTATGTTGGTGGAGATAATGGAAATGCAAACAGCATGGGAGTATTATGTCCAAAAGTTTGCTTTCTCACAATTGCTCTGTCTTCTCAGGATTGTCTTGTAATCATTTTTTAAAAGTAGATCACTCTTGCAAACGGCATCATATTACTGCCAAAAGAAGACATTATGCCACAATTTTATGAGTATTTTTCCTAACATCTTGGCACTACAAGGTTCAATTTGCCTAGTAAGGATAAAATAAATCTAAGTTTGTCCTCAATAATTCAAATTCGGTTGTCACTCTCTTTGCCAAATCAAGAGTTTCCTGCCAGAATGCCCAATTGACATAGATAAGGAAATGTGGAATTTAAATATCCCTATATTAATCTTGCTGTTTCCCAGATGCATTATTTCTATTTCCTACGTTGTTTTGAATCATGTTGCAGGAAGAATTAATTTTGTTCCCATACTGAAATGCATACCATTTCAATGCACTCCCCACTATTTAACTTTTCCCCATTGACTTGTGTTTTTGTGCTTCCTCCTCCTCAAATTGTGCCATTTAAAATTTGTGTATTCTTGCCTGAAAGATTTATTTTTCAGAAATACCTGGGAAGTTTTGCAATTGTATAAATGTTTAAAGAGAGGCATACATTTTTGATGTCAACAATTCTCAGTACAAAAGATGCTATTTTCTCCAAGACTGTTGAACCCCTGAATTTTTCTGTTGAACCGTACCACCTTATCATCTATGAGAGCCCCAAGAAAAGAATCATAGAATCATAGAATCAAAGAATTGGAAGAGACCTCATGGGCCATCCAGTCCAAACCCCGCCAAGAAATAGGAATATTGCATTCAAATCACCCCTGACAGATGGCCATCCAGCCTCTGTTTAAAAGCTTCCAAAGAAGGAGCCTCCACCACACTCCAGGGCAGAGAGTTCCACTGCTGAACGGCTCTCACAGTCAGGAAGTTCTTCCTCATGTTCAGATGGAATTGGACAAGATGTTCTTCATACCACATTTTTCAAAGCTACCCCATTTCTTTTTCATTTCTTCAACATTTTCAGTTTGCCTAGCTGGCCATGGAATCAGTTTGACATCACTAACTCAATGTTATGGAATCACCAGAGCTGTAGTTTTTTCAAGATCTTTAGTTTTCTCTGCCAAAGAGTGTTGATGATTTACCAAGTTAGAGATCCCAAAATTACATAGCATTGGGCAAGGGGGTTAAAGTGATGTCCAACTGCATTGATTATATAATGTAGATGTTCCTTTGATTGTTCCCTCTGAGATTCTGGATGTCTTCTTTTGACTTGCTTCTTGCCTACACATGTCTTACACTTAAAGCTGGTAGGAAAAATAAGGAAAAGCTCCTGTCTTTTTAATGGCTGTATAAAAAACAGAAATTTTCTGTTAATAAAAGATTAGATGCATTGTGCAGTAGTGGACTCATGGGTTTAGTGAGGTTTCTCACAGCAAATGGATTAAATAGGCATTAGGTGGGAATGAGAGACAGGACTTTCTCTGTGGTAGCCCCTCGGCTGTGGACCTCCCCCCCTAATGAGGTTAGAATTGCCCCCTCCCTCCTGACCTTCCAGAAGAAACTTAAATCCTGGCTACGAGATCAAGCATTTGCAGAATAAACCTATTTACTGGTGAAGATAAGACTCTGACTGATTTGGATAATGATTTTAACCTGGCCAACTGTTTTTAATGTATATTATTTATAACTGTTTTAATGTATATGGTTGTATTTTATGATTTGTTTTCTATTGAGTCAGTACTGAATGGCTGCCTGTTGGAAGCTGTCCTGAGCCCATCTTGAAAAGGATGGGGTATAAATGTTTTAAATAAATAAATACATGTGGAATAGATGGGAATGTTGTCAGATGGATCCAAAGTTGGTTGGAAAACCTTGCTCAAAGACCCATCAACAATGGCTGTGTTTCAAACTGGTGGGAGATTTTGAAGAAGTTATTTATAGTTTTTGTAACAGAGCCATTACTCTGCAACATTTCTATCCATGATTTAGATGATAAAGTATTTATTTATTTATTTATTTATTTATTTATTTAGAGCTTTTATAACCCGGTCTTCTCAACCTCCGAAGAGGGACTCAGACCAATTCACAACAAGAGATTCATAAACAATCATATAAAAACATCACACTTCATAATACACTAATCCATAAAATACATTAAAATACAAACATATAATTACATAAGGCCAAGTTGTCAGAATGAAATCACAATTCAACACCATCCATCTGTGTGGTCAAGAGTTATTGATTCACTCATCAAATGCTAAATTCCAAAGCCAAGTTTTCACCAGCTTTCTAAAAGTCAGGAGAGAAGGGGCAGTTCTAATCTCCAGTGGGAGAGAGTTCCAGAGTCGAGGGGCCACCAACGAGAAGACCCTGTCCTTCGTCCCCACCAGACTCGCTTGCAAGGGTGGTGGGACCGAGAGCAGGGCCCCTCCAAAAGATCTTAACAACCTTTATGGTTCATAGGGGAGAATCCGTTCGGACAGGTAAACTGTCGTTGATAAGTCGTTTAGGGACTTATCAATTTGTAAGATGAAATAAACTTGAAGGGGTGGCTAACACCTTGGAAGATAGAAGTGGCATTTCAAAGGACCTGGGTAAACTAGAAAATTGGACAGATAACATTAAGCACAATAACGGGAAATGCAATATTCTGCATTTAGGCCATAACAAAAAATGCACATCTATTGGTAGGGAGCTACATGGCTGAAGCACTGCTACATGTGAAACCAACCATGAGGATATTTATTTATTTATTTACAGTATTTATATTCCACTCTTCTCACCCCAAAGGGAACTGATCACAATGCACACATACAAAGCAAACATTCAATGTCATTTTCTGACGTGCAAGACAGACAGAAAATAGAGGTATTTTGGCATTTTCCAACTTCAGCACCAGAGGTTATGCCCTATTTTGGCCACAGGGGGTGCTGTTGCTCCAACTTCTATGATGACGAGCCCTTTTGGTCGCAGAAATTTCCCTCCTTTGTTCTTTGATCACCA
The DNA here is from genome assembly GCF_037176765.1 of Anolis sagrei. Lineage (NCBI taxonomy): Eukaryota > Metazoa > Chordata > Lepidosauria > Squamata > Anolidae > Anolis > Anolis sagrei. Next base: position 14,352,684 of record NC_090021.1, read on the forward strand.
GCATATTTATGGTGTCATAAAATACCTCCCCTCTAAGTGGTGCCTAATTTCTTTACTCACAGCTCAGCTGTTTCCAAACTGTTTAGGTGGACAGTGAACTGGGCTAAAGATCAGTCACTCAATCCAGCGCAGCCTTCAAACCTGCCACCTTCTGGTTGGCAGTGATCTATTGCGGCTGGCAATCATAAGTTGAATCTGAGCTCACTGTATGATGCTGCAGTACAGAAGAGGAGTGGTATTTATTCTTCATTAATAGAAGCATTATCAAGCTCAGGGAAGATGGTATCCCATATATTTTGTGCTAGTCAAACCTCTTCTGAGAAGAAAAACTAAACAAATTCAATATATCACAGTGTTTCTCAACCTTCCTACTGCTGCGACCCCTTAATACAGTTCCTCATGTTGTGGTGACCCCATTCAGCTACTCCATAACTGTAATTTTGCTACTATTATAAATTGTAATGTAAATATCTGATATGCAGGATGTTATTTCATTCACTGAACCAAATTTAGCACAAATACCCAATACGTCCAAATTTGAATACTGGTGGGGTTGAGGGGGATTGATTTTGTCATTTGGGAGTTGTAGTTGCTGGGATTTATAGTTCACCCACAATCAAAGAGCCCCTTGAGCCCCACCAATGATAGAATTGGGCCAAACCCCACAGAGAACCTTTATACTTTGAAGGGATTTGCTGGTGCAAACCTAGCTCCAGCCTGGCACGCTCTCCCTCACCCATACATGTGCACCACTCTACAATGCGTTGAGCATGCCTGCTCTTCCCTTCCTGCTTGGAGTCTCAGAAGCAGCCCTCCCCTTGGCTGAGAGGCTGGCTGAGAAAAAATATATGTTTTCTGATGGTCTTTGGCAACCACTCTGAAAGTCTCTCCTGATCTCCCCAGGTGTCCTGACCCCCAGGTTGAGAAATACTTCTTTAACACATTAGTAGCTGCTGCTACTAATGCTTCATCAACATTTCAAAGTTCCTGAGCTTTTCACAAGTCTCCTCAGGTTATAGTTTCTCTTCTGTTTATTCTTCCTTCTTCCCTGACAAAGCCTAGAGGAAGGGAAGAATAAAGCACTTGCCTCCCCCAACCCTCCAACTTCTTCTAATTTTTCTTCTCAAGTCAAGTCCCCTGCTCCTTCCTTTATCATACTGCAGAGCTGCATTACACAATCTCTCCTTCTTTTTTCCATTCCCAAAGAAAGTTTTTTAAAGTTTGGTAATTAATTACTGTCTGTTATATCTTTCATAGAGCCCTTCAAGATGAGAAAAAAGACTCTCAGAGTCCTATGTTTTGTTCCCATATGAGCCAATTTTATTTTGGAGATCTGTTTGATATTTTCTTCATCCAAAATTATTTCCTGGGGACTCCTGGCATTACCAAGGACTTTTCATTCCTAGTTCCCAGGTCAGTCTAAATTAACTCAGGATATTCCGAAATGAAATGACTCCCTGTTTTTGTTATCCCAGGACTAGCTAAGATGGTCAGTCAGCAAGCCTTTGAAGACTGTGATTACTGCTACGCACTCTTCGTGGGGCTGCCTTTGAAGACTGTTCGGAAACACCAACTAGTCCAATGGGCGGCAGCCAGATTACGCACTGGAGTACTATACAGGGAGCATTATCGAAGGTTGAGGAACACTGGTGTAGATGAAACATAAATGAATGCCGTGTTTAGACTTGGATCCCATCTCCAAGGTATTTCATTATGTACATGCATTCAAATACATGCATTCCAAAAATTGGTCCCGAGCATTTTGGCTAAAGAATACTCCATTTGAATTTTAATCTGAAATTCAAAATGAGAACTTGGAGTAATTTTGATGGCTTTCCTGTATGTTTTTAAATATATTTTCTGTCTATGACTACACACAGAGACACACAAACAATGAACACTTTAAACTGGGAGATGGAGTGCTCAGCTGTATTTCTGCTTAAGTCTCTTGTCATTGCTGTTCATTTCATCCATATATTTTGACCCTGTCACACTTTAGCTGGTATGTTACAAGAGCTGATCTACGATATTTAGCTTTTACAGTTGATGAGATCAGTACCTTTGTATACTACATTAGCTAGATTTCTTCTCTTTCTTTCTGGATGTTTTTTGTGTTGAAATGGTTAGAAATGGTGCTGTTGAAATGGTTTGCAATGGGAAATGAGTCTGACCTGAAGACCAAGAATTAATTGCAGATTATTAGAATAAAAGTATTGGAGAGGGAGAATTAGGCACTCGTTTGAAGCTTTTCGGCTGAATAGGAAGCCGAAATTGTCCTTTGCCAGCGCAATCTCTCCCACCTCTCAGCTCAGGGTGAAGCGATGGAGATAAAGAGAGAAATGTAAAACACTGTGGAAACCAACCTCTGGGGACTTAATATTCTGATCAGCTCACCTCCAAACATCTGGCTCTTAAATGTTCAAGCACAAAAACAAGAGAGCTAATGAAAGCAATGCATATTATCTCTCCCATCAATGCACCTCACAAACACCTGCTAAAATTAAAACAAATTGAATCTTGATTGCTGATTAAGTACCCCCTTCTTTAGCAAGATATTCTGTCATTATTTGCCCCAGCCCCTGATGAAGAAATGGATGAAAAGGTAGCAATGGGATGAAATGGCAAAGGTGAGAGGGAGACTGTGAAAACAGAGATACGTGGAGATAGTAACACATTAACAGGCAGTAGTGAATGCTCTCTAAAAACTACTGCTAAAAACGTACTTGTTGGACCAACCCAAGCTTCCAATAGAGTACAAATGAATATCTCTCAGAACTCAAAAGCAGGAAAACATCGGGTGCATCCAAACAGCACCTAAAGGGTGCACTCTCTCACATTTTCGCCTGGGGCAATGACATCTCAAGGAAAAACAAATGGTTCTGGCACAAAGCAGAAAAATCCTGCTCGTGATTGTTTTTTCTACTTAGAAAAAAGTCAAAATCCATTAAAGTACATATCTTGTGATCAATTATGTTTTGAAATGCATGTCTGGAGGTAAAACGTGTTTCCAAATAGAGTTAACATATGTTCACAAATGTGGAAATAAAATTCATGTACAAATGTGTATCTCAGAGAAATTTTTTTTTGATTTGAATAGCATTTTTTTTTAAAGTGCAACTTAATGAAAATATGGGATATAATGGTATGTGTGTGTGTGTGTGTGTGTGTTGAAGTTATCTGTCAACAGAATAATCAATGAATGTAGAGATCTCCTGTCAGATCTTGGCCGCGATCTTAAAATATGCCCTAACATTTTCCATAGTGGGGAAAATAATGAATAGATATTGCAAATTGGGTTCTAGGTGTCTCTTATAATAAAAATGTCTTTTATCTGAAGTCTTGAAAGCTTGTCCCTTATCCAAACTAAAGATGCACCTTATGTGAGCATTGGAAAGCTTTTCCTGTTATATAGGATGCCAAACAATTCCTGTATTTTGGGTTGTGTGCCTTTCACAAAGTCAACAATGTGTGCACCATATAAGTTATCAACATGTGTAATAGGTTCATTTTTCAGAGAAGTACATGACTAAGGACTCACTTGCACTAGCTCCTTATTCCAAGGGTGATGCAGAGCAGTAATGCTTTGAACTGATCCTGGAAATGTCAACACAATCCTTCCTCAATCCAGTGGAGTCCAAACAGTCCTCATTGTCCATGTTTCTACTGCCACATGGCCATTGGATTCCTCAAGAGCTCCTGACCATTGTAGGCATCCCATGTTTGCATCAACAGAGATAACAGTGTGACCAGGGAAAAGGAGAGAGGCAATCTAGCAATAAAAACAGTGACACAGGCCAGATTGGTCCCTTCTTCTCTGCTCTGAAGAAGATATTGTAGTGATAGCAGCCCATGTTTATAGAGGATCAGTCCAAATTAGATCTGGTTCTGCAGTCCTACTGTGATGAAGCTGCGGGAAACATCCCCCAATTTTTCAACCTCCCAAGTAGCAGAATGTCACGTAGACAGCCAGAAGCGACTGTGCACAGTGAGTGTGGACTTTTACGCTTGTGTAAACAAACAATAAGGTTGTGTCTACACTACAGAATTAGGCAAAAGTATGATAGTTAGGACCCTACGCTGGTTGTGCAACTTGGGTCTGAATTAATGAGGGGAACATTTGCGCGAGACAGCACAGCGAGTGAGAGACACAGATGCATCAGAGTTGTGGCAACACTGTTCGCCAGAAAGGGGGAGATGGAATATTTCTATCCTTGTAAGCTGTTGTTTATCATTTAACATTAAATAAGTCTTACATTACTTCATGCTTATCCTCTCCCACCTGAATTAAATTACTTCACTGATATCTGTCGCAGCTGCATCTCTCACTCACTCTGCTGTCTCACGCATGTCTTCCCTTCATTAATGCTGAGCCGCATAGCACAACTAGCATAGTGTAGGATCCCAGCTATCATACTTTTGCCCAGAATTAATGCAATTTAGCACTGTTTGAACTGCCATGGCTCAACACTGTAGAATCATGAATGTTGTAGTTTGATGTGGCATCATCACCTTTTGGCAGAAAAGTTAAAGACCTTGAAAAACTACAACTTTTAGGATCCCATAACATTGAGCCATGGCAATTAAAATGGTGTCAAACCGCATCAATTCTACAGTGCAGATGCACCCTATGACAACTAAAACCAGTGCTTTCATTTGGCGTATAGGTAAGGCACAAACACTAATTGCCCTTTCCTTGTTGTCAAGCCTTTTTGCTATTTTGAAAACCTGGCAACACCAAGTACAAATGTGTATCAGTGCAAGTAAACCAGAATACTTTGATGTATTTGTTTATTGGTTGCAGTAACATTCACACTTGCCCCACTTCTAGCAGTAACACTTTCAAAACTAGTTCATCTACCTTGGTTGATTCATTGAGAAAGTTGTGGTTTGCTGGAGGCTTTACAGGTTCAGCTCAGCACTTGATCCTCATAAATCTGAACTCTAAAGCTAGTTCAAGTGGATTTCCAGAGCACAAAAACCCTTGATAAACAGGACTGGATTTATGATCTGACCACATTCATCCTGCTGTTAAAGTAATCAAGTGATAGCCTGTCCATAACCAAACAAATTGCAGGGAAAACACAACAGTGTATAAATCCTTCTTGCTGACACCATCTACAAAAATCGCGGATTTTCCTACCATTCGCAGAAAGGTTATTGAGGTACCTGTATCTGGCATATGCTTCTCATCAATGCTTATTATATTACTCTCCACAGTGTTGGAGCAGAACCTTGAAAAAGAGAGGGGGGTGGAGAAGGCTTTGAGTTACACCTTATTCCTTGACTTCTCGGTCTTATTGCATTCTAAATTATTTAAATATACTATTAGACATTATATTGGGGAGGGGACAGGGAGGGAAACAGATGTTTTCTAATTATGAACCGATTTTTACAGTGCGATGGTGTCACGTATTTAAATTACAAATACAGATTTTTTAGCATTCCAGCTGTGCTTTACAAGGGTTTAATTTGCTTCTTCTGATATGTCACATCGCACCTGCCTTTTAAAGCTCCTGTAAATGTAAAACATTTGTCAAGCACACTTATTAAGGCACACAGAAGAACTAGGAAGATCCTTGGAGGAGGAGGAGGAGGAAGGCAGCCATGGAAAGAATCAACACCAAACATGGTAAATAGGATTTGAAATGACACTTGCGAATATACATGGGGACAAGGAAGCTTCAAGCAGATATGGAAACTTTTCGATGCACTATGTAATCTGTTGAGGGGGACTCACATGAAAAACATTGCTTCATATTTAAATCAGAGACAGGCATACAAGGACAGTGACTAGCTTGAGAAGAATCTAAGCATCTATGACGATTATTTGGGTGTAATTCTTCTTATATCAGACATACATATAACATGCACACTGTAGGACGTGAACAAGGTTGCAGATCTGCATTATAATATGATTGTGAATGCACATACAAATAGGAATGTACACCTTCCTTTAATTTGTTCATGCATGTGAGTGTCTAGATCCAGGGAAGTCGTGTTATCTCTCTATTCTGCCTTGCTCAGACCACACCTGGAATACTGTATCCAATACTGGGCACTGCAGTTTAAGAGAGATGTTGACTCTAAGCTGGGATGTGTCCAGAGGTGAGTGACTAAAATGATCAAGGGTCTAGAGAAAAAGCCCTATGAGGAGCGGCTTAAAAAGCTGAGCATGTTTAGCCTTCAGAAGAGAAGGCTGAGAGGAGACATGATGAGGGCCATGTATAAATATGTGAGGGGAAGTTATAGAGAGAAGTGAGCAGGCTTGCTTTCTGCTGCTCTGAAGACTAGGACACAGAGCAATGGCTTCAAACTACAGGAACATGAAGAAGAACTTCCTAATTGTGAAAGCTGTTCAGCAGTGGAACTCTCTATGGGGAGTGTGGTGGAGGCTCCTTCTTTGGAAGCTTTTAAACAGAGGCTGGATGGCCATCTGTAAAGGGTGCTTTGAATTCAATTCTCCAGATTCTTGGCCAGGGATTGGACTGGATAGCCCATGAGGTCTCTTCCAACTCTATGATTCTATGATTCTATGAGAGTGAAGAATGTCAAAAGTTTTCCTCCATTGGCAATAATGGGTTTATTTTTGACATTTCCATCTAATTATATGAAAATTTTCAGATACATTCTGTATGTGACTCATGTTCATAAATTGCCTTATGTGTGCAAAATTGAGTAGAGTTGTTTTCCAATGAGCATGTTCCCCAGGAAGTGTTGTGATATTATTCCATATGAGCAATGGTTGTGCAAAGATAGCCAGTCAAGTGATTAATGTGCTATTGCCAAGTTAGATCTATCGAATTTGTTAGGTGTAGGTGGATACGAATGTTGCTTGGATGTTTGATTGGTGTTTATTAAAATCACCCAAATGCTTAAATTCCTTCAAGCACTTCACAAAAATGGTACGTCATTAAGAAGATAGAATGTAGGGAAAATCAAAATTGCTGGAAACACCTGAACCTGAACCCTACCAGCAAAGGACTCATGCTCAATCTTTGGCATTTCCCATTTTAAAAGTATATGGATGCAGCACTAAAACATCAAATCTATGAGATATTGGGTTGTTGTAGGTTTTTTTGGGCTATATGGCCATGATCTAGAGGCATTCTCTCCTGACGTTTCACCTGCATCTGTGGCAAGCATCCTCAGAGGTAGTGAGATATTGTTTATGTTTTCTATCAAGTGACTTTAAATCCAGAAGATCGTGGAAATGAAAAGCCTCCAAGAGCACTGGTCAACTGCCTTCCTCAGGACTGGTAAAATCAGGACTTTGGTTTCCTTGATTGATTCAATCCAAGTTGTCTTCCTTTTTGCCTATTGCCAAGTGTTATCAGCTTTTCCAGTGAGCCACAACATCTAATGATATGGACGATGTACAACAGCCACAGTTTGTGAGATGAAGATACTAAAAGAGACAATGTTAATCCATCATACTATAGTTTCTCTTCCTTCAAAAGGAAGAATTGCATGAGTGTGTGATAGCCATGCAGATGGAGAGAAGCTCAGTTGCAAGATGCAGAACTGAACTGCCACATTGGATGATGTAAGTTGGATTGGAAAGCAACCCACAGTTTTTGGACAACACACAAAACATTGATGATAACAGAAACATTGAACAATTTTTAAGTGACTGGGATGAAGAGTAGCAACATAAAGCTTTTTCCCCCTGGAATGTAGTAATTTGAGCATTGGACTGTGTCTCTGAAGACCAGCATTTGAATCCAGGCAAGACCACACTCAACCTCAGAAGAAAGTAAAGACAAATTCCCTTTGAACAAATCTTGCCAAGAAAATCCCATTATAGGGGCACCATAAGTTGGAAATGACCTGAAAACACACAAGATGAATAACTGGTCCTCTAGCCAGTGAATAGGCCTAGAATAACTCCACAAATGAATACTCTGGCTCTGGATTTACTACTGAAATCAATAGAATGTTCACAGTCTTCAAATGTTTTGCAACAGTCCTCAAAATCCAGCCTTTCAAAATTGAACTCCTGCATGCTTATCCATTGAACTGATTTTCAGAACAAGACTCAAAGTGGAGACTGAAAGTCCATATTCGATTCAGCATATTTTGCACTCAAGCAACTTCAATTGACTCTTTTTTTCCTTTTGTAATATCCATAAACTCTGAAAATGAACCAAGGCCACATTTACTATCTTTCAAAAATTGTTTTCATTCTTTTAATTAGTAGCCTTCATTATTTTTCACTAATCTCCAAAGTTAAGCAGTTTTCAGAGATGGCCTAATCTTTCTTAATGGCTCTGTTGGCATCATGGACATTTCACCTCCTCTCCACCAAAATGGAATGCTTTCTTGCTTACACATCCTTAACCTGCTCAAGCATTGAAAGCCAATAAAGCCCAATCTCTTATTAATTTAGAGTTGCTGAATTTGCTGAACAGAAATATTTTCAATTTGATATTTTTATGGAAGAAGCCCAGGAAAAAAGTGTTGTTTTTGTGGACTTTCTGCCATATATCTTAGATTAGTTGTCCATTTCTTTTGTAAATTGTCACCCTAAAAATATCAGTTTGAAAGAGTATGGTGTCACAATCATGCTACAAAGCAGGCTGATGTACAAAGGCAGCTACTGCCAATAATAATAATAATAATAATAATAATAATAATAATAATAATGTGTGGTTTTCTGGCATTGTATATTTTTGCCACTTTTGTGATTGTTCATTTGTATTTTGATTCTGTAGCCCACTTGTCAATGGATGTCCAGAATCAGCAGCATCCACCACAGTCCTTTATATCCTGAGCATCGACCGAGCCAGTATAGACTTTGTTTTGATTTGTTTCTCCATAGTGCGAATGGGTTAGATGCTCTTAGTTCCACTCCTCACCTGAGACCTCTCTGACTTGGTTGGACCTGCTGGTAGTTACAAAAATACTGTGGGACTTTCAAATCCAAACTGACAAAGTTTTGGAACACAAGATATCACAATTGTGGAAAAGAAAAGGTTGGGATTATTGATGTTGCCATACCAGGTGACAGTCGCATTGAGGAAAAACAACAGGAAAAACTCACTCATTATCAGGACCTCAAAATCAAACTGCAAAGGCTCTGGTATAAACCAGTACAGGTGGTCCCAGTGGTCATCGGCACACTGGATGCCATGCCAAAAGATCTCAGCTGGCATTTGGAAACAATAAACATTGACAAAATCATGATCTTTCCACTGCATCTTTCAAAAATACATCACACAATTCTAGACACTTGGGAAGTGTTTGACTTGTGATTTTATGATATGAAATCCAGCATATATATCTCGTTTGCTGTGACATACTGTGTTTTTGTGTCAGAAGAAGGAAAAGAGGAAGAGGAAGAAGAAGAAGAGGAGGAGGAGGAGGAGGAGGAGGAGGAGGAGGAGGAGGAGGAGGAGGAAGAGGAAGAAGAGGAGGAAGAGGAGGAAGAGGAAGAAGAATTGGAATTACAGTCAGCCCTACACATCACTGGAGTTAGAGGAGCAGGACATCCATAAAATTTAAAAAATATTTTCGTCCTAGAAAACACCACTCTGTGAATTTCCAATATAACTTACAGTCAACTTCTGTTGCAGTTGTACTGGAGGACCTAGAGATTCCTAGAGGGGTATTCTCTCTAGGAATCTCTAAGTCCTTCAACATATCGCTATGGTTGACTTCCATACTAATCAAAATAGTGAAAAATTAAACCTGCAAGAGCCAAGCCTGTAAATATGGAGGACTAACTGTAATCCATTCTATTCCATTCTATGTATTCAGTTCATATCCATTGGGCCTTCTACACCTGCCCAGGAAAGGTACCTTCTACTATTATCTGCTGATAGAATAAAATCTAACTGTTATGGAGCTGTTTACACCTTTTATGAAGTTTCGGCAGTCTCAGATGGTTCACAGAGTCAGCCCTTTGCATGTTCCTTGCCTTGTTAGGATATTAAAAGCCTCTCATCAGGGAAACAATCCATATCTTGGTTTACCAGGCCCCTCAAGACACACCAATGTTAAGCTATGACCTGAAAACTTAAAGGGCTAAGCCATTTTTTGGATGGGCTCTTGGGTCTGACATGATGACCCTGAATCCTATTATTTCTGAAGGTGTCTCACTTTAGAAGTCAGCTTCCAGATCTGCCCAGTTTAATTAGAACCATAACTTGGCTGCTGTTGTCCATTCCCCCAATTTGAGTACCTGGCTCAAGGATGAACGCCCAACTTATGGTCCAGACAAATCTTGTTGAGACTCTCCAAGTCAAGCTGCTTGGAATAAATACTGGATTCTACACTCACCAGTAGGCCAGATAGGACTCTGAAGCATCCATACTTTAGAATGACACATTGAAAAGTGCAATAGCAACATTAAAATTCTGGCTCATATGTTAAGGCTGTAAGTGAATAACCACTTGTAATGGTCTTGATCTCGGTAAGAATCACCCCTGAGTAAACCTAAATGCATAGCTGAAAGTATATTAAGAGCCAGCAAAGTATAATAGTATGTTAGCTTAACTTCATAGCATGGTGGGGAGCAAGGCTGTTCTGAGAGTGAAACATACAGTACAACCCCATTATCGGATGATTCGATATCCATTATTTCATTTACCCATGTTCTCCCCAAAAGTGTCTGAGGGCCTCTCTATGTTCTCCAGTATGATGGTCTTCCAGTTCAATATTATCCATAGTTTCAGGTATCCACAGGAACATATTATCAGTAGACATGGCAACCTGGAAGATGATTGTGTAAGAAGGTTTTGAAGACCTCCTTATGGAAACAACTGAAAGGAAACTATCTTCATATATGGTCAATTGGATGTCAACAGCACGTGTTGATCTGTATGTGCTATTTCTCCTACTGGTATAAGCTTTTAATTAGTGCCATGATAGGGTTTTCCTTCTTTTGCTCCATTTAATAAACAATTCAGGTGAAGAAACATGGAATACCCTGACCCAGTGACCTCGGGACGTTCAAGACTACAGATCCCATAACAACCAATCAGTATGTCCAAATGATGAGAGCTGTAGTCCAAAATTCCTATAGGACACAAAGCTTTGGAAGTATGAACAAGAACCAAGAAGATAACAACCCTGGGACATCAAGCTAGTTGCTGTTTATAAAACTCTAATAAAGGTATTAGTGCAAAAGAATATTCCTGAGTCTTCAAATCACCCATAAATATAAATCAATTACTTATTATTTCATTAAAGCGAAGATGGAAAGACCTCATTCCTAGCTCTTTGTGTTTGCCTCCTGGGGTCTTAGATAGCTTTCCCTGTCAAATTAAAAGAGAAGAAAAGATAAATAAACATGAGAAATTAAAATTGTCTAGGTGTGTAAAAAAAAAAAAGGAGGGAGGGGACGGAGGTGGCAATAGATAGAAATGATGTTCTGCAATTATTACCAGAGCTAAGAGAAACAAAATTACTTGATCATAAATTCAAGATAATCTGGTTTTCTTTATGAGTTTCCATTTTATTAATGAAAGGAAGGCAACACCTTAGTGTACCCGGATGAATTAAAATGCCTATTTCAAGAAGCAATCCTCCATAGGGGTCTTTAATAGAATCTGCAAGTGATTCTGAAGCCAGATAATTTAGCTGTACTAAAGGCAATATTAATAGCTAACCTCTTCACATACATCAGATCATCTGGAGACATTCCAAGAGTGCCATGAATGGTTTTGTATCCTCAGAAATGCCCTTAAGACTGGCCAAGCTGGAGGATAGCAGTGACCATAAAGAGAACCCCGAGGCTTATTAAATGTCCCAATGAAGATTTTAACTTCCCTGCCAGAGAATAACTCCCCTTCCGGCAGCAATCCCAAACCCCGTGAAGCAATGTACAAACTGCATTTGACATTTCCAAAACAAATCTCATGTGAGCTCTGCCTGCACATAAATGCTGAAAGGAGCTCTACGAACTGGACCAATTAATTCTTCTACTATTAACTTTACTGCCCCTATTGCCATCATTCTTTTCAAAGACCAATGTAAGTTCTCCTGTAAGATAAAGAGAATCGCTGGGAAGAATGGCAGCAGTTGCTACATATTCAAGGGGAAAAACATTTGTTGGTTATCCTTGATTGACTACAAGTCATTTCCAACTTATGACAATCCTATCATGGGCTTGTCTTTGCAAGATTTAGAATAATAGAATCATAGAGTTGGAAGAGACCTCAGGGGCCATCCAGTCCAACCCCCTGCCAAGAAGCAGGAAAATTTCATTCAAATCACCCCTGACAGATGGCCATCCAGCCATCTGTGTTCCAAAACAGTGGTTCTCAACCTTTCTAACACTGTGACCCCTAAATATGGTTCCTCATGTTGTGGTGACCCCCAACCACAAAATTATTTTTGAGAGTGCAAATCAGGCGAGGCAGGCTTTACACAAGGTCAGGCCTCGCGCAAATGAGCTCTCGCCTGGCCTACGCCCTTGCTGGCCAGCGAGAGCGCGAAGCAGGTGAGGGCTCATTCATGCTAGGCCTGGCCTTACGCAAAGCCTTGGGGGTGGGCCAAAGACTTGGGAGTGGAGCCAAAGGAGCCTCGCGACCCCTCCAAAATGGCCAAACGACCCCCTTGGGGGTCGCGACCCCCAGGTTGAGAACCGCTGGTTTAAAAGCTTCCAAAGAAGCCCCCTAGTGGTGAGAAAAGCACTATATAAATACTGTAAATAAATAAATTAATTAATAAGGAGCCTCCACCACACTCTGGGGCAGAGAGTTCCACTGCTGAATGGCTCTCACAGTCAGATGGAATCTCCTTTCTTGTAGTTTGAAGCCATTGTTCCGCATCCTAGTCTTTTGAGGAAGTTTGCCATGGTCTTCCTCTGAGGCAGTGTTTCTCAACCTTCCTAATACTGTGACCCCTTAATACAGTTCTTCATATTGTGGTGACCCTCAACCATAAAATTACTTTCATTACTATTTTATAACTATAATTTTGCTACTGCTATGAATCGTAATGTAAATATCTAATATGCAGGATGCATTTTCATTCACTGGACCAAATTTGGCACAAATACCTGATACATCCAAATTTGAATACTGGTGGGGTTGGAGGGGATTGATTATGTCATTTGGGAGTTGTAGTTGCTGGGATGTATGGTTCACCTATTTATTTTATTTATTTAGAACTTTTATATACTAGTCTTCTCAATCTCCACAGAGGGACTCAGGCCGGTTTACAACAAAAGATTCACAAACAATAGTTTAAAATATCACATCACATAATGCACTAATACATAAAATACATTAAAATACAATCATATAATTACATAAGGCCAAGTCATCAGAATGAAATCACAATTCATCACCTACAATCAATGAGCATTCTGAACTCCACCAACAATGAAATTGAAGCAGTCTTGGCACGCAGAACTCCCATGACCAACAGAAAATACTGGAGGGTTTGGTGGGCATTGACCTTAAGTTTTGGAGTTTTAGTTCACCTGCATCCAGAGAGTACTGTGGACTCAAACAATGATGGATCTAGACCAAACAAATACTCAATATGCCCAAATGTGAATACTGATGGAGTTTAGGGAAAATAGACCTTGACATTTGGGAGTTGTAGTTGCTGGGATTTATAGTTCACCTACAATCTCTGCCAAAGGGTGCTGGTGCATCACTAAACTAAAAATCCAAAGATTTCATAGCACTGAGCCACCGTATTTGAAGTGGTGTAAGACTGCAATAATTCTACAGTGCAGATGCACTCTATATGGGGTGAAGAGGTCTCATCATAAAAATAAAGAAAGGAGTAATGTTATGGAACTTCAATGAGGTAGGACTTTTAAAAAATTCTGATAGCCAGCTGTGGTTTTTTTCCCCTTGCTAATTTGAATAACAAAAATAGCACATGCTAAAGTCAATTTTTTCTTTCTCTTTTTCTCCCAAGAAATGAATGCACTAAAACCGATGAGGGATGAGCTTTAAAAACCATTGAAAGAGAGAAATGTTTCAGAAGCCATATGGAGAAGTGTGGGGAGGGGGAGAGTCAGGGAGAAACAGAAAGAAAACAGAAGAATATTTGATTTCCAGCTGAAGTTTCCGAGGGGATGATAAATCTGACATATGGAATTTTCCTCCCGCATTCAATGGGAATGGTTTAATTACTTTTAATAGATTGATGGACATGTCAGTTCTCAGATTTGTTTAATAGATAGCAATTTTTATTCTCTGTTTCACGGGCTCCATCCTTCTTCTTGTTTGCTTGGCCTCTTGGAGTCCTTTTGACACCAAACAATTATAGCCTATGATTCCACTTTAAGGGCAATATTTGCATCCTATTGAATCTTGGGATTTATAGTTGGTAAAGGTGCTAGAGCTCTCCAGCGAAGAATTCAAAACACCTCTCTCAGTGCAGGGAAAAGGGAATGGCCGTGCCCATGTTGCTACTGCTCCTAACTGTCTATGGAGTTCCATTCATTGGCATCTTTGCTAATGTAAGAATGAGGTCTCTGTGCAACCTGCCAGAAGGAGGGAAGATCATGCCCATCCTTTTTGCTGACTATACTGGTACCCCATTTTGACATCTGCAGAGGTGCTTGTGATGGCCCCATGCCTGGATGGAGCATCATGACTGTCTTGGAGTGGTGGTGACTTGGAGGAGTTGATAGTGAAATAGAGTAGATGTGCTCCTGGGTTTTCTAGGGCTTCCTAAACTTCAATTTATGACCTCTTTTGGTCTGAGAAATTTTTACGTGACCCCAAGTATATAGATATATAAAATAAGTATAAAATTAAACATTTACTGATAACACACCAGCACTTGCAAGGATTTCTAAACAAGCTGATTTTTTAAATTAAGCATCTTCTTCAGAGGCCACTGCATGTTGTTGCTAACAAATTTACATAAATGTCTAAAGCAGAAGGGGTTCAGAAACCTTTTACTGTTGCCAAATTTTCTGAGATCCCAATATTGAGCTAAGGGGGCCACATCTGGGTTCAGGACCCATAGCTTAAGAAGCAGTGTTCTAGACAATGTGCTGATTCTAGAGCTGTTCCGGGGCTGATTTAGATCAGGCTAAACTGCCTGGTGAAGATGTACCCACAGTCAAATACTTCTCCAATTCCCCCCTTCCATTGATTCTCAACCAGCCACTGCATGTAGATAGTACGGTTGTGCAATTGGCTGAATTACAATCTGTTTTCGGTATCTGAATTTCAGCAGACCTGGGGATCTATTTTCACAAGCCTCCCAAAAACGGTTGGTGTCTGAAAAAGTTTTTGGGTCTGCAGTCGAAAAATGTAGGAAAATTCCATCATTGCTGGCTATGGGGGGAGGGGGTTTCCTGGTTCTCCTTCCCATCATTTAATAAATTTAGAGTCAAAGAAATATATTTGCTGCTGCTAATGCCATTTGTTTTGGAGCCAAAATGCTAGTAGAAGGCGAAGCCAAACCAAGCCAAAAGCTAAAGCTGTGAGCAACACTGAAGCATGATTAATCTGCCTCTCACTAGAGCCAGGATGCAACTAAGAAATTGAGGTGCTCGCCCCGTTTATATAAACCCAGCTTGGGTAAGACAAGTCACAGCTTTCTTCTATTCTGATTGGCTCAACAGCCAGAGCTCACAAGGAAACCCTATGTGAGCACGTGGCAGCCTCTCTGCACTCTGTGTGTTCCTGAATAGAAACCAAAATTAGTGACGCTTGGCAACCATGTGGTCTATTTCAGACAAAAAAAGATGACAGCAGAGCCCTTGCTATTATGGGTTTCTGGATAAGCTGAATAAGCCAAACTAGTTAAAAACCATTTTAATGGATCCATACAGAACCCTAGTAGGTAGGGGCAGCAATGGCTAAATGGCGAGTTCAAGGAGAGTTGAGCGGGGAGAGTCTCATCTGCAGAACGATTATGCTATGTTGAGCCATACCAGGTCACAGTCATAGAAATTAATGCACTAAAAACAAATTCAAGAGAAAGATGGATAGATGGAAGGAAGTGTCAAGGCCCTGGGTGGAACAAGATACAAACAAAACACAAGAATTTGATAAAAAGGAGGAAAGAGAAATTGCAGTAGAGCTTGGAAAAGTGAGGTGTCAGACCTTTAACTTCCTGAATCCCCTTAATAGTTATGAAGGAAGAATAAAAAATCCAAAATCCTTCCTAAGATATGCATTTCAGGTATATCCACCTACTTGCTATAGCTGATGGCCAATTCAAAGCAAGCATATAAATACAAAAATCCCTTTTGCACAGCCAACATACAACATCCTGGATGTCTGAAGCATAGGGAAAAATCTTTTGAATGCATGGCTACAGAAAAAAAACTTCACAGCATGAAAACATCGGCCAAAGCACAGCAACTTTCTTTTCAGCTGTTCTCATGAATAGTTATCATGCAAGCATGTCCTCAAGCTAGCGCAAGCTGTTGATGCAGCCAGGAATATGCAATATTTAAAAGGGAATCCAGAAATTTTCAGATGTGAAAAATAATTAATCTTCTCTCCTCCATCCCTGCTTTTTGTCTGTTTTTTTTTTTTTTTTGGCATTAGATGCAAAATTCTAGTAATTAATGCTGCATCATTAAATTTACTTCCTCACTATCACTTATAGTTGGAACTTTTTGCATGCATGTAGGCTTCTTATTCTCTTTTAAATGCCTCCATAAAGTTCTCCATCCCTATAAAGTTCAACCCTTTCTATATGTGTCTTCTCAAGCTCTCAAATATTCAGGGAATTGATTTCTCTAAGGGCCTCTCCTGACAGTACCTTTATTATGGTAACTCCCACAATAAAGAAGGGGCTGTCCAGACAACATTCTGGACAGTCCTGAATTAATTCGCCACAAACCAGGAAAAATGTGGTTTGTGGTGAATTAATTAGATAGTGGATTTATTCCATGCCTTCTTAGAAGGCACGGTATAAATCCACTATTTCCGGTGTCTGGACTGCAATCCAGACACCATTCCCAGAGTTTTCTGGACTAAATTTTTCCAGAAAATTGTTAGAATACCCCCTCCCACAGCCACCAAACCCCTTTGAAAAGTAAAATAAACTTACCCGGCCTCCATTATGGTCTTGGAGCAGCTCTCCTTGCACATCATTACTACGTGCCAGGAGAGCTGCTCCAAGACCATAATGGAGGCCGGGTAAGTTTATTTTACTTTTCAAAGGGGTTTGGTGGCTGTGGAAATTGTCACTCCCCCCTCCTGGTGCATCATTTTTACACACTGCAAGAGTTGCTCCAAGACTGTAATGGAGGCCATGTAAGTTTATTTTACTTTTCAAAGGGATCTGGGGGCTTCGGAGCAGTAAGGAGGACCTCCAGATTTTCTCGCAGGCCAGTGATGTGAGAGCATTTTAACACCCACCCCAGAAAGTGTGTGCTTTCTGAGGTGTGTGTGAACAGCTCCCCAGGAAGATCCATGTTTTTAAAACACAGGTTCTCCTGGGATAAAGGCCTGTCTGGAACTGCCCTAAGTCCCATCAACTTCTCTATGTCCCATCAATTTCACATTTCTGGTGAGGACATGATAAAAGGTCTACTTGATGTTTACTTCCAGCCCAAGGAAGCTAATATGGTTCTCGCCTTGATTTATTATGTCAACAAGTAAAAAGATTTCTGTGCTATTGACTATAACTCCACTGCTGTATGTCTACACTGCAAAGCAGTTTGGCACCATTTTAACTACCAAGGTTTGATGCTATGTAATAATTACAATTGTGGCTTTTCGAGGACTTTAGTCTGCCAAAAGTCCCAGGATTCCATTGCATTGAGCTATGATAAAATGGTGTGAAACAACATTAATTCTACAGTGTAGATGCACCCTAGTTTTGGGTTTTTTCCATTGAATTAGTAGGTTAGGCTGGAAGAATTAGGGACGCCCATCTCTATGGATTTTTTTTAAAAAAAAAACAGTAACTATAACAATCTTAGAAAAACAATTCACCCATCTGGATGCTGAAAACAAACCCTCTCTTTGCTCCTATGATTCAAACATCCAGGACAGCGGAAGGAAGGAAGGAAGATGCCTACTGCTTGGAGCATATTATGTGCAGGCTGTGGAAACCTTTTGAAACAGGTATTATGCTGATTAATAAATTACATTTCAAATGAGGATGATGTTATCACCAACACATCTCATGATTAATTTCTAATGGGAAGCTTAGGGTCTTCACTTTAAAAAATCACTTGAATTTGCGGCATGCGTTCAAAGGTCGGGCACTCATCCAACAGAGCCAAGAACTCAGCCATATCCCTCCCCCCTTCACTTCCCTGCACATTGAAACAATAGCTGTAACCTGTTAATCCACCCTAACTTCCTAACCTCAATTACAGCTCTTCCGATGGAGGTGATTAAAAAATTAGTCTTTCCCCACCTTTGCGATGAATAGGGTCACACTTCCCATGGGGGAAAAAAAACACATTCTGAATGTTTCACTGGCAAATTAATAGCAATGATAATTAAAGGTGCTTCGATAAGCAAAGCCAAGATTTTTATTCATGAGAGTGGGAGAAGACTTGTTGGCTGAGATCCTAGGTTTAGGGGGGAAATGTAACTTTTTATGGCCACAACATGTGGCTATTGTGTAGTTTGTGGAGCAAGAGAGGCTAGTGCAGTGGTTCTCAACCTGGGATCCCCAGATGTTTTTGGCCTACAACTCCCAGAAATCCCAGCCAGTTTAGCAGCTGTTAGGATTTCTGGGAGTTGAAGTCCAAAAACATCTGGAAACCCCAGGTTGAGAACCACTGAGCTAGTGGATAATGATATCATGCTAGAAGATTTACAGCTATGGCCAAGATCTTGCATGAATGCAGAGTTTTGCACAGCTCTGTCAAGCAACAAGCAGAGTTTTCTCTTCTTGTGTACTACTGAGAAGAAGAAGAGACAATTCAGTCCATGAAATAACTATGCTTCCCTATTCTTAGATATTCATAGCAGCTGGATCTCCATGGTCTGAATCATGTCCCCTTCCTGATATGAAATAGTAGCAACCTTTTCCAAGACCTTGCATCACTGGGTTTGCATAGAAAGCAAATAAAAAGGAGGTAGAAAACATATAAAAAGACTCTTTAAGAAACTGATGGTAAGACTGCTGATACACATTGAGAGTATAATGTCCAGAATATGGTCTGATCTTACCTGAAATGCTGTCTCCAGTTGACAAGCTGGGACATATTTATTTATTTATTTATTTCTTGCATTTATTAACCGCCGCTCTCAGCCCTAGGGCGACTCGTGGCGGTGTACAATACAAAAAAGACACTTTACAAAGCAATCAGGACAACAAACTAACATCACTAATACACAACATTTAAATTACACTAAAAATCCGCTGCGTCATATTATGGAATCATAATCAATCTCGTAGTCGTAAATTCATTCCGGTTGTCATTTCCAGTAACATAGCACTCAGTTGAAAGCCTGCTCGAAGAGCCACGTCTTCAGGCCCTTACGAAAGGCCATGAGGGAGGGCGCCTGTCTGATGTCAGCAGGGAGGGAGTTCCACAGCCGGGGGGCCACCACCGAGAAGGCCCTCTCTCTCGTCCCCGCCAGACGTGCCTGTGAGGCAGGCGGGATCGAGAGAAGGGCCTCCCCAGATGATCTCAAGGTCCTTGTGGGCTCGTAGGCCAAGATGCGGTCCGTAAGGTATTTTGGGCCGGAACCATTTAGGGCTTTGTAGGATAACACCAGCACCTTAAATTGGGCCCGGTAGCAAATCGGCAGCCAGTGGAGCTGGAACAACAAGGGCGTTGTGTGCTCCCTGCGTCCTGCTCCTGTTAACAACATGGCTGCCGCGCGCTGGACGAGCTGAAGCTTCCGGGCCGTCTTTAAGGGCAGCCCCACGTAGAGAGCATTGCAGTAGTCAAGACGGGATGTGACCAGAGCGTGTACCACCGTGGCCAAGTCAGACTTCCCAAGGTATGGGCGCAGTTGGTGCACAAGCCGAAGCTGTGCAAATGCTCCCCTGGTCACCGCTGAAACCTGGGGATCCAGGCTCAACGATGAATCCAGGATCACACCCAAGCTGCGAACCTGCGCCCTCAAGGGGAGTGCGACCCCATCCAGCACAGGCTGTAACCCTATACCCTGCTCGGCCTTGCGACTGACCAGGAGTACCTCTGTCTTGTCTGGATTTAATTTCAGTTTGTTCGCCCTCATCCAGACCATTACAGCGGCCAGGCACCGGTTCAGGACTTCGACAGCCTCCTTAGTAGCAGGTGGAAAGGAGTGACAGAGCTGGACATCATCTGCGTACAGATGACACCGCACCCCGAAACTCCGGATGATCTCACCCAGCGGCTTCATGTAGATATTAAACAGCATGGGGGACAATATAGAGCCCTGTGGAACCCCACAGGTCAAAGGCAGGAGTCCCCCAATAACACCTTCTGGGTACGACCCTCCAGAAATGACTGGAGCCACCGCAAAGCAGTGCCCCCAAGACCCATTTCCGCAAGGCGCCCCAGAAGGATACCGTGGTCGACGGTATCGAAGGCCGCTGAGAGGTCCAGGAGCACCAACAGGGACACACTCCCCCTGTCTAGCTCCCGGCGCAGATCATCCACTAAGGCGACCAAGACCGTCTCGGTACCATGTCCCGGTCTGAAACCAGACTGTGCCGGATCCAGATAATCCGTGTCTCTCAAGAATACCTGGAGTTGTGAGGCCACCACGCTTTCCATGACTTTGCCCAAGAAGGGAAGATTGGAAACAGGCCGAAAGTTGTCAAATTTAGTTGGGTCCAGTGATGGTTTTTTCAACAGCGGCTTTATAATAGCCTGTTTTAGGCTCGCTGGAATCTTGCCTTCCCGAAGGGAGGCATTCACCACCACCGTTACCCACTCAGCCAATCCCCCTCTGGCCTCCTTCAGAAGCCAGGATGGGCAGGGGTCTAGGATGGACGTGGTAGGCCTCATTCCTCCAAGTATCTTGTCCACATCCTCGGGCTTCACAAGCTGAAAAGAATCCATCAAAACAGGACAAGCAGGTGCTCGTGTCACATCCACAGAGACTGCATTTAATATGGTGTCCAGCCCAGAACGGATCAAAGCGACTTTGTCTGCAAAGAACCGAGCAAATGCTTCACAGCGCGTGGCCGAATTGTCAGGGCTCCCGCCTGAGGTGGCGGGAGTCAAAAGACCTCTGACAATCCGAAACAACTCCGCCGGACAGTTTTTTGCAGACGCAATAGTGGCCGCAAAGAAAGTTTTCTTTGCGGCTTTTATTGCCGCGGCATATGCCCTTAGAAAGGACACAAACCGTGCTCGGTTTGGCTCGCTTGGGTCCGAGCGCCACACGCTCTCTAGTTCCCTCTTCCTTCGCTTCATCGCTGCCAGCTCCTCAGTGAACCAAGGAGCTGGTTTAGCTCGGTTACTTGAGAGGGGACGTTCCGGAGCGATCATGTCAATTGCCCTGGTCATCTCCCCATTCCTGAGAGCGACCAAGGCCTCGACATGATCACCTGCCGAGGTAGCGGGAAAGTCCCCAAGAGCCATCAGGAATCCATTCGGATCCATAAGCCTCCTGGGGTGGATCATCTTAATGGGTCCTCCACCTTTGCGGAGGTTAGGGGGCGCAGTGAGCCTAAATCTGATCAGGAAGTGGTCGGTCCATGGCAACGGAGAGATGAACAACTCCTCCACCCCGCCACCCTGCTCCCATCCCTGGCAGAAAACCAAGTCCAATGTATGTCCAGCACAGTGGGTGGGGCCAGTTATTCGTTGGGACAGCCCCATGGTTGCCATGGCGGACATATCCAGGAAAGGACAATCAAGACAACCAAAGATCTGGAATGCAAGACTTGTGAGGAATGATTTAGGGAGCTGAATATGTTTAATTTGGAGAAGGCATCAAGCTGTATTTAAATACCCAAAGTAATGTCATGTACAGAGGCGGCACTAGGTAATTTTCAATGCTAAGCAAACAGTATTTTGGCACCTCCCCCCTCCCCCCAACCAATCATTGATATATATATTCTGTTTGTCATGGGAGTTCTGTGTGCCATATTTGGTTCAATTCCATCATTGGTGGAGTTCGGAATGCTCTTTGATTGTAGGTGAACTATACATCCCAGTAACTACAACTCGCATATGTCAAGGTCTATTTCCCCCCAAGAGTGCCTCAAGAGCGCCCCTGGGCAAAATCAACTATACTGCAAATGCTTACTTTGCGTAATGGGTTGAGCCGGCCCTGGTCATGTAGAAGATGGAGCTCACTTGTTGTCTGCTGCACCAGAGATTGGGGGAGCATCTACACAGTAGAATTAATGCAATTTGACACTACTTTAACCACCATGGCCCAATGCTATGGAATCATATGAGTTGTAGTTGTATTTATTTAGGGCATTTATATCCCATCCTATCTAACCTCCGCAGAGGTAGTCAGGGTGGCTAACAACTGGCATAGCACAGTGCTCACAATAAGAAAAGCATAAATATTAGGCCTGGGTAACAACGCAAAAATTTGTTTCTAAAATCGATTTGTAATTGGGGGGTTTTTTTGTTTCGATATTTAAAATAATTACAAAATTTTCCAAAAAAAAAGTTCGGTATTTACGAAATTTCATAAATATTTACAAAACATTTTGTAAAGATGGCGCCCTTTTTTTTTCAATATTTTTAAAATATTTTTTAAATTTAATTATTAATTTAGTAGAATAGGGAGGAGAAATTAAAATTATTATTAAGGAGGGAAGGCAGGCACTCACTCTGGCGGGCCCTCTCGCTCGCCGCTCGCTCGCCGCTCGCTCGCCCCTCTCGCTCGCCGCTCGCTCGCCCCTCTCGCTCGCCCTCTCGCTCGCTTGCTCAGCCGGCGCCGAGAGAGGAGAGCTCCCAGCAAGCATCGGCAGGCGGCCATCTTACGTATTTCCGAAATGGACGGAAATACAAAATTTTTTGGCGCCTGCCGTTTCGATATTTAAAAACACTTCCAGGTTAAAAAAAAAAGTTTTGTAATCGTTTCGTAATTCAAAAATTAACGAATTTTTTAACGAATTACGAATTAACGAAACGAATTGACCAGCCCTAATAAATATACATAATATAATAAAAACTGTATAAAAACCATATAAAAACATTAAACACAATGCCAAATTCAGTCATCATCCTAAAAGCAATCCATCGTAGTTCATTAAACCCATAACTTTGCCAGCAAGTCTGTCTAGTCCACAAAGGCCTGATCCCACAGCCAGGATTTCACAAGGTCTTCAGTCTTCTCTGTGCCTCACCAAAATACAAATCCTTGGATTCCATAGCTTTGAACCAAGGCAGTTAAAATCAAATTGGAAGAAAAGAGATTTCACCTAAACATTAGGAAGAACTCCTTTACCGTAAGAGCTGATCAACAGTGGAACAGACTGAATCTGGGAGTTCTGGACATTCCATCTTTGGACGTCTTCTAATGGAAGCTGGATGGATATTTTTCGATTGTGTATTCCTGTCTGGAAGAGGCTTGGCGTAGATGGTCCTTTTGTGCTCCCTTTCATCTCTATAATCTGTGATTCTATGCTTTAACACTATTTTTCTCAATAAAGATGAGCCACTGGATCTCTATGAATGCACTTTGACAAAGCATACTCTCAAATCTGCAATGTGTCTACATGTGTTGTTAATGAAACATTGGAACCCCCCCTTCCAAAAGATCAACTCAACATGAATTCTGGAAGCATATGTTAATTTTATTTTATTTTTAAATGACAACAGATTTGCTATACCACCTTCAAACAAGCCTCCTATGTAGGAGGAGAAGACACCTTAACAAGAAATCGGGTTAGGAATAAACAGTGTGTGGTTCCATGGTTCATTGCCTGTGGATTATAGGGATAATCCCGTTTATGATGATGATGATGATGATTATTATTATTATTATTATTATTATTATTTCTTCTTTCCCATCTCTTCGATCATCTGGAGAGGCCCTGCTCGCACTCCCGCCTGCATCGCAAGCGTGACTGGCGGGGACAAGAGAGAGGGCCTTCTCTGTGGTGGCCCCTCAACTCTGGAACTCACTTCCCAAGGACATCAGGCATGCACCATCTCTGGCAGTCTTTAGGAGGAGCTTGAAAACGTGGTTATTCCAGTGTGCTTTCCCATAATAATGAACCCTTAGCACTATGTCCTCTAAAGCACCTTATACTGATTTAGGACTGTTTGTATGTTCCCATCAACGCCCCACCTCCCTACCTTGTTCATTCCCAGCATTATTTTAAATTTTAATTACATTTGGCCCAGCCATAGACTTTAAATGTGTGTTGTGCTATTGTCAATGTTTCTGCTATTTGTGTTTGAGATTTATTTGAATTGCTTTGTATTATTGTTGTTGTTATTACTTGTATTGATGTATTGTGGGCTCGGCCTTATGTAAGCTGCACTGAGTCCCTTGGGGAGATGGTAGCGGGGTACAAATAAAGTTTTATTATTTATTATTATTACCCACCTCTTCTCATGTCTCAAGGCGAGTTACAGAATAATTAAAATATAAGCATAGTAAAGATACCAAAAATACACATGTTAAAAAGTATTTATATAAAAGATACATATTAAAATGTATTTATTTAAAAATACATAACAACAACAACAACAACTGATGATTATGCTATTTTCCACATTTGAAAGCAACAAGAAAGCATGAGGAAGCCAGCTTAGGAGTGAGTAAAAATATTTTCCTCAAACATCTCCTCAACCCAAGCTATTCCCTCTCAAGCACTATTTGAGCAGACCTCACCCCATCCCATCACCACCGCCAAAGAGTCCCCAATTATTATATTAAACTGTATTTAATATAATAAAGTTGGTCTGAAATTGCTTGACTATATGCATCTCTGTCCTTCTCAATTCTGACCGGACACAAACAGGAGGGTAAAATACTGGGTGGCATTTCACTCCAATTGAAATGGCAAGCTATAGCAGTTAGAACTTTTGACCTTCCGAAATTAATTCAGATGAATTACATATTTTTACAGATTAAGAATTAACTGAACATGTCAATCCATTTTTTCCTCCCAAACTTTACCTACATATTAGTTCATCTTTCAGTTGATTTAATGGGTTCATTTTGGTTGGGAAGAACGATTGGGTATATCTCTCTCTGTCTATGAAAAAGGTCTTACAGATATTTCTTGCCACAAGGTGGCATCTTCTTATTTTCCTAGAAAACAAGAAAATATTAACATAATTTAAATAATTCTCTGCAGGTGAATTTCATAAGTGTTCTTTGCTCTCTTGCAGCAGTGTTTTGTACTAATGTACTAATCCATAGTTGCAAAGCTGGCATGTATGTGGAAACATGTGCAGTATTCTTCTTTCTCCATGCATGTGCAGCAAGTGGAAGAAATACTTGCTTTTACCACAATAAAGAAGGAGTAACTGCAATAACTTCACACTAGAAATACAATTTGAGTCCCTTTCAAACAATCATACATGCAAGACCCACATATGCTACAATGAACCTGTGCAACAACCAGTGTATATTATGACATGTCTAAAGGAAGGGTTAAAAATGCAGTATTAAAATAATTTGTCTCTCATTCCCACATTAATCACCCTGGAAAATGCTAGAGGGCTCTAACCCTCTCCCTAAAGCCCCCTCAAAACCCTTACAAATTAAAAAAAAAACCTACCCAGCCACCATTACAGTGCTGCCAACTCTCTCTTGGTACAGAAGAATGATGTGCCAGGAGAAGGATGAGGAAAATCGTTCCTGGCCCCACTCTCTCCTGATGCACCATTCCTATGTACCAGGAGAGCTCCAGCACCACGCTAATGGTGGCCGGGTAAGTTTTTAATTTTTTTTAAGGGTTTGGGTGGGGGGGGGGGTGTTGGGTAGGGGATCTGTGTGCCTCACCGTCCTCCTGGGAGATCCCAAGTGGGCATTTAGACACCCAGATCCAAAAGCATGTGTCTTCCAGGTTGCTGTGCAGACTACAGTACACCCCAACCCAAGTTTTTAAATCCCAGGCCGGCACGGACTTTACTGCTGTCTGGAATTGCCCTACGACAGCTGCTGTTTAGCTTGACTTTTGTAGGCAGACGTCTACAATGGGTAGAATCCCATTCTTTTCCAACTCAGGAATCTTTAAAAAGCCTGTGCTTCTCCAACCATCCTTCACCATCCTCCCAATGCTGGCACTACTAAAAGCATTCATCTAGGGCCCTTCCACTCTTTCCTGATATCCCACAATCTGATCTCAGATTATTTGTTTATCCCAGATTATCTGGCAGTGAAGACTCATATATTCCAGTCTAGAGCAGATAATCTGGGATCAGATCCTGGGATAAAAGGCAAAACAGAGGCCAAGGGGGAAAAAAGAACTTCCAGTGAGTTGCTAAATGAGCTCTGCATATATTGAACTCCTCCCTTTGCTATGTTTTTAATGTAAGAGGATAAAAATAATGGGGAAGGGGCCAAGATAATGTCAGAACGCCATATCATTGTCATTTCTGCTCTGACTTTTGATACTCGTGATTGCTTCACTACAAGTTTCATATGTATTCTGTGCATTTATATGATTGGAGATAACCCAGAATGAAGCCCTAGATGTGGAGAAAACACCATTCTTTTTTTCTACAGAAAGACAGGAGCTGAAAGGAAATCTACTTGGTTCCCAATTCTACACAAAAATGTCCATTTTGTACTTTTTGAGACTAGCATAAAGAGTAGACAAAATACATCTCAGTTCAGAAATCTTTACCATTCTGAGGTTTCCACTAGATTTCAGAAAATTATGCACACAAACTGTAGGGTTTTTTTTTTTTAAAAAAAAAAAGCAGAACTCAAAAAACATAAATATTTGAAAATAAAAGGATTTAGTTAATGGGGATAATGTGCTCAGACTAGTAAAAATGCATGCAGTACTGCATATATTTTGAAAGAAAATATTTAATAAAATATGCACAGTATCTTGTGGTTTGGGGGAGGAGACACAATCTGATAGGGAATTGGGAAGAGGGGAGAAATGCTGGTGCATTTCTGAAAAAGGCAATGAAAATGGATCTGACAGTTTTTCACATCTCTGAAATTGACAAAGACTCCTGTGTCACTTTGAATATGAACACTTCAGTCTGACTCAAGTGACCAATAGACTGAAATAGATTCCCATATGTGCATCCTCTCTTTAGGAATTTTAGGCACATATGAATGTCATAGGCAAGGTTTTTGCCTTCCACTGAAATATCGTTATGTCTCTTCAGGTAGCTCAGTGAGTTTCCATAATCAAGCAGGGATTTGAACCCTGGTCTCCCCAGTCATAGTCCAGTGCCCAAGCCTCCATACCATACTGGCTGTCATAGCCGTGCACCAATATTAAAACTATTCCACAGGCTGCCAAATAGTTTCTGAGCAAAGTACAAAATGTTGGTTATTATTGTCAAAGACTTACATGGCTTTGGTCCCCTGTACCAACAGGATCACTTTCTCAAATTCAGACTCCTTCTACAGCGTCATATAACACAGATTATCAAAGCAGATGATCCACATTACCTTTTTTTTGAACTGGATTATATGAGTCTACACTGCCATAAAAATCCAGTTCAAAGCAGATAATCTGGATTTTATATGGTAGTGTAGAAGGGAGCATAATCTGTGTTTCTCCAGATTATTATATGGCAACTGCTCCTCTGATGCATTAGTGCTTTCCCTTCTCCATCGGATGACACTGGATATATCCACAGGTAGATGCCCACAAGAGGGTGGACATCTACCCATGACTCTCCTATGGACATCTACCCATGGATAAGTTCAAGGTCATCTGATGGAGAAGGGAAAGCACTAATGCATCAGAGGAGCAGTTGCCACTGTTTTCCCACCCAAATGGTATCATAGCAGAGCTTTTTTTTTTTTTTTTTTGCTTTTTTTTTGGGGGGGGGTGGTTCAGGGACAGATTAAGCTCTTGCATTTTGCTACTCTACTCAAAGAGTAGAGTTAAAGTTCGCAATGAGTCGCCCTTGGGGTGAGAATTGCGGTATATAAGCGCAGTAAATAAATAAATAAATAAAGATCAGTATTCACACTGGCACATTGATAACTTCACCCAGATTTTTTGGCCTGATTTTTTGACTAAAATGTATACACATGTATATGAGTACAGTAGTAAAAGGTCTAGATGTATACATGTGTATAGGAGCCCACAGTGGCGCAGTGGGTTAAAGCACTGAACTGTTAAACTTGTTGACCCAAAGGTCGCAGGTTCAAATCCAGGGAATAGCATGAGCTTCCGCTGACAGCCCCAGCTTATGCCAACCTAGCAGTTCAAAAACAAGGAAATGTGAGTAGATCAATAGGTACCACTCCAGCGGGTGGTACTCCATGCAGTCATGCTGGCCACATGACCTTGGAGGTGTCTATGGACAATGCTGGCTCTTCGGCTTAGAAATGGAGATGAGCACCACACCCCAGAGTCAGTCACGGCTGGACTTAATGTCAGGGGAAAACCTTTACCTTTACCTATACATGTGTACATAGGGTACATCACCAGCAAGGCTCTGCTAGGGAGCTGCCAAAATGGTAGCAGTGGTCCCAATACATTGTCAGTCCAGCCATCCATCTAGACTCCAAAAGGGCTTTGGCATCATCCTGTGCTATAACCCAGGCAGCCCCAGAGCACAGTACTTCAGATTATTTAAGTAGGTGTAGATCAGTGATTCTTAACCTATGGGTTGCAAGGATAAATTTCTGGTCTGCAAGCTTCCTCCGTATGTATTTACTTTATTTTATTTCTGCGCCTTTTGCACCACCTGCCAGTCTCTCACTGTCACTGATCATGGCATATGTTCTGTATCAGAAACTAGAGCTGATGTTGTCTATCCAATGCAATTTTCTGAATCAGCACCCCAAACCGAATCTAAAGTTGACCAAAAACTGATTTGCAACCCTTTTGGACTAGTTGGACTAGTTGGAGCTCGGAAACTCCAACTAGTCCAGCGGGAGGCAGCCAGATTGCTCACCGGAGCAGCATACAGGGAGCATACCACCCCCTTGTTGTGTCAGCTCCACTGGCTGCCAATCCAATTCCGAGCACAATTCAAAGTGCTGGTTTTGACCTACAAAACCCTATACGGTTCCAGCCCAGTGTATCTGTCCGAACGGATCTCCCTCTACGTCCCATCTCGGAGTCTAAGTTCTTCTGGGGAGGCCCTGCTCTCGACCCCGCCTCTATCACAAGTGAGGCTGGCGGGGACGAGGAGCAGGGCCTTCTTGGTAGTGGCCCCTCACCTGTGGAACTCACTCCCGGGAGAGATTAGATCAGCGACTTCCCTTTTGTCATTCAGAAAAAAATTGAAGACTTGGATATGAGACCAGGCTTTTGGACATTCTGGCAGCTAAAGGAAAGACCTTGATGATGAGCAGGAATTGACGGAACGGAATGGATTTATGGAACTCTGAACACTGACCATGAGATTGTTTACTATTGTGTTATGTACTGATGTTTTTAACCTGTTAACTGTTTGATTGCTTTTATGTATGTATGTATTTTTGACACAGGCATCGAATTGTGCCTTCCTTTGTAAGCCACCCTGAGTCCCCCCTTGGGTTGAGAAGGGCGGGGTATAAGTAACTGAAATAAATAAATAAATAAATAAATAAATAAATAAATAAATAAAATTTGGTACTAATGTTGGAGAGTGGTCCCTGGTCAAAAAAAAAAAAAGGTTGGGAACTACTGGTATAGATGCAAACTTTGTCTACCTTACACAGTTTATTCTTTATAGTGCCACGAAATCACGGCTCCTGCCACAGGGATGCGGCTTATCTCAGATTATAGCATTAGTATCTACAATTGTGGGTTCTGCTGTTGATCAAAAGGAAATGCAAGGAATTCCATCTTTATAACACAACCAAGTAAAGAAATATGCCTCATTAAGCTCTACATATTATCTGTCAGCTGGAACGCCTCCAGTTCGCATGCGGCACCAGACTGCTCATTTATGCTTCCCGAATAAGTAGCCTTTCATTCAATAAATAGCTAAATGTTTTTTTTCCTGCCCAATTCGGGACCCTGTAACTGGGAGCCCATGCTCTGCTCTGGTTAAAATGGGAGCTGGTTGTTGATCTTCTACCTCCTTCCGCCCCACCGCGACGTTCTGTGCCGTAGCCATGCTGAAATTGCCATGACATTATCTCCCTCTTTTATCTATTCCAAATTTTATTTGAAAAATAATAACTCCTCAGATATTCACATAAAAATCTCTGCTCTCTGTTTCCATTATGTTAACTGTGAGGCATTCCCACTGGGCGAGGAGCGACATTTTGCAATCCCTCGGGAGCCATGCGATTCCATCTGTCAAGGCTCTTAGCGCTTCCAAGATGGTGTCTGTTGAGATCTCCAGTCAAACCTCTTTGAGTGTAAACTACAAAAAAATTGAAAATGTGCATATGCGTGTGTTTGTGTGATTCTCTCCTCGGTCTTGAGGTTTACTGCCGCTATTGCTCTTTCTTGTGCAGAAAAAAAAATTGCAATTGATTCCCTTCCTTCTTTACTAAGTGGCTAAACCAGAACTCCTCCCTGTGTCTCTTTCCAGCCTCTTATTCTCTCCTGAAAGGCATGCATTTACTAAATAAGGATTCTTACACAGTAGCCTGCCTGTAGCCTCCCTAGGGAGATGCAACTTTGAGAAGCACTGTATATGCGAAAATAAATTTCCTCCTCTAATGTCTTTTTATAGTATTGAGAGTTAATGTACCTAACCAGAGAGTTGGAATTGTGTAACTCGTGTGTCTTTTAAAAAAATATTCTTCCCCAAAACATTTTTTTTTTTTTGCAAAATATAAGTCTTGGGTGTCCCATTCCATCCTGTAAAATTGCTTTGGGAATAGCAGCCTTGAAACAGAAAAGAGAGACACTGGTTAGTAGGACTAATGGGGAGATGGAAAGAAAGAAGGAATTCTAACTCTTATTGTTAATACTGATTTTATTTAATATTTATCATGTCAGAAGCAAATTGAGAACATAGTTATATTGTATAGAAAACCCACAAACAATGTTAAAAACTTGGCATTATACCAAATGGCCTTTGACCAGAAGCTAGCCACTTGCAGTGCCTCTGGTGTCACTGTGGGAAGGTCCTCCATTGTGCGTGTGGCAGGGCTCAGACCGCATTTTAATAACTGGTCTGTGGTTTGCTCTTCTCCACACTTGCATGTCGTGGACTCTACTTTGTAGCTCCATTTCTCAAGGTTGGCCCTGCATCTTATGGTGCCAGAGTGCAGTCGATACAGTGCCTTCCAAATTGCCCAGTCTTCTGTTTCTCATGTGGTATCACCCACTGACTGAAGTTCTGGGTTTTAACCTGCCACTTTTGGACTCTCACTTGCTGAGCTTTTTTTTTAATCAGGAAACTGCAAGTCGCTTTTGGTGTGAGAGAATTGGCCATCTGCAAGGATGTTGCCCAGGGGATGCCTGGAAGTTTGATGTTTTGCCATCCTTGTGGGAGGCTTCTCTCATATCCCCACATGGAGAGCTGAAGCTGACAGAGGGAGCTCAACCTGGTCTCCCCAGATTTGAACCGCCAACCTGTCAGTCAGCAATCCTGCTGGTACAAAGATTTAACCCACTGCATCCCTAGGGACTCCACTTGCTGAGGTGTTCCTGTGAATATCTCTGTGGATCTTAGGAAGCTATTACTAAGGCGGCTGTTCAGACCTTGAACCGGTGCTTGGCCACTGTGTCGGACTGGATGAGGGCTAACAAATTGAAATTGAATCCAGACAAGACAGAGGTCCTCTTGGTCAGTAGAAAGGCCGAACAGGGCATAGGGTTACAGCCTGTGTTGGATGGGGTTACACTCCCCCTGAAGACGCAGGTTTGCAGCTTGGGAGTGATCCTGGATTCATCGCTGAGTCTGGAACCCCAGGTTTCGGCGGTGTCCAGGGGAACTTTTGCACAGTTAAAACTTGTGCACCAGCTGCGCTCGTACCTTGGGAAGTCTGATCTGGCCATGGTGGTCCACGCTCTGGTTACATTCCAAATAGATTAGTGCAATGCGCTCTATGTGGGGCAGCCTTTGAAGACGATTCAGAAACTTCAGCTAGTCCAACGGGCGGCAGCCAGATTACTAACTGGGGCGGCATACAGGGAGCTTACCACCCCCTTGTTATGCCAGCTCCACTGGCTGCCGGTCCACCTCCGAGCCCAATTCAAAGTGCTGGTTTTGACCTATAATGCTCTATACGGTTCTGGCCCAGCTTACTTGTCTGAACGCATCTGCTCCTATGTCCCACCTCGTAATCTAAGATCATCCGGGGATGCCCTGCTCTCACTCCCGTCTACAGCGCAAATGCGCCTGGTGGGGATGAGAGACAGGGCCTTTTCGGCCTCCCAAATGAGGTAAGATCTGCTCCCTCCTTCATGACTTTTAGGAAAAAATTAAAAACATGGTTTTGGGACCAGGCCTTCGGGCAGTAGAAACAAATCTATGCAGCATTTTGGAAAGACAATGACTGGAATGGCGATTAGACAGATGAGACTGTTTTATTGTTTTAATGATTGTTCTATTGTTTATGGATGTATTTTAATTTTATTTATGTCTAACTGTAATTGTATAATTGTAATTGTTTGTGCTGGCATTGAATTTTGCCATTACCTATGTGGAAACTGCTTTGAGTCCCCTTTGGGGTGAGAAAAGCGGTATACAAATACTGTAAATAAATAAATTACTTGATTAAGGCATTGGTTTGCTGGCTGATAGCCAAACAGAGGGTGGCCAGAGATGTCAATGCCTTGGCCCTTTCATTACAGGTTGCTACTTCCCGACAGATGTCAGGTGGTACAATACTGGCTAAACAGCATAATTTCTCCAGTGGTGTTGGATGTAGGCATCCTGTGATAATGTGGCATGTCTCATTAATACTGATGACAAGAGAGTCCTTGAATCCATTAGATTTTCTCATGTGTCGACTCACCATTCAAGTATTGATTCAGTGGGTCTACTATAGATGGGATTATCCAACAGCCATGAGTATACATTTATTCCTTCATTCAAATAATTTGTGTATGGCTTTGAGAGATAAATATTGTATTGTATTTTCTACAACATATCACATGATAATTGGGACATATGTAGCATTGGGACATATGTAACATTATCAAACCCATCAGGGATACCAAAATCTGTGGCTGCTCAAGTCTCATTGTACACAATGGTCTCATATTTAAAAGGCAAGATCAAGGAATTAAAAAAATTGGGAGGCAGGGGGATATTCTCAAGCCAGAAAGAGGGGCTTCTCAATAGTTTTCACCCTCATTCTGGAATGCTCTCCCCAAGGAAATAAGACAAGCACCCACCTTGTCAACCTTCAGGAAAGAGCTAAAAACTTGGCTATTTAAGCAAGCCTTTGAGAATGGCTAGACTACATTGGAAACCGTCAGACACAGGAAGGGCTGGTTAAATAGTGATATATACTTAGATTGTTTTTATATGACTATTAGTTTAATTGCTCTGTTGTTGTGAATGTTAGCTTCTAGATTGGTTTTTTTAAAGGACAAATTTTTTAAACTGTTACTTAATAATACTTAGGTAAAGGTAAAAGTTTTCCCCTAACATGAAGTCCAGTAGTGTCCGACTCTGGGGTGTGGTGCTCATCTTCATTTCTTAGCAGAAGAGCTGGCATTGTCCGTAGACACCTCCAAGGTCATGTGGCCGGCATGACTGCATTGAGCACCGTTACCTTACCTTGCATGTTTTTGAACTGCTAGGTTGGCAGAAGCTGCAGCCAACAGCAGAAGCTCATGCCGCTCCGTGGATTCGAACTTGCGACCTTTCGGTCAACAAGCTCAGCAGCTCAGCGCTTTAACCAACTGCGCCACCAGGAGCTTCATTATTATTAATACTTATGATATTTTAAATTGTACTAGTGATGATTCATTATTTTTATTGTTGTGTTGTTGAAGGCTTTTGTGGCTGGAATCACTGGGTTGTTGTAGGTTTTTCGAGATATATGGCTATGTTCAAGAAGCATTCTCTCCTGACATTTTGCCTGCATCAAACAGACAGGAGTTCTTTCTCCCACCCTGGACTTTCCACAGTTATATAAACCCCATTTTCCTAATTTCCAACAGACCTCACAGCCTCTGAAGATGCCTGCCATAGATGCAGGTGAAACATCAGGAAAGAATGCTTCTGGAACATGGCCATGTAGCCCAAAAAACCTACAACAACCCATTGTTATTGTTGTTTATCATGTAAACTCATAATTTTATATTATTACTTGCTGTAAGCCATCCCGAGTCTTGTCGGGGAGAGGGATCGGGTTACATTGTTGTTGTTGTTATTGTTGTTCTGTTGCGCGCTGGGCCTGTAACAGCTGTACTTTTCTATAGGACGTATAGCCCAGCGGGAAGCCAGGCGGGCTCAAAGAGAGGTTCTCAGGGATTTTTCTGAAGTGATGGTCTTTAGAGTCTTTAATGATACAACAAAGTGTTTATTATGGAACAAACAACAAATCTTCAAAGGTTCAAACAACACTTCAAGGCTTTCTTAGTCTAGTCCTCAATGGACTGGCACCTGACTTTAATCAACTGAACCTTCTCTGTAGGAAAACCCCTTTTTAACCTTTCCCAGGCTGCTTTCTATCTATGCCTCATTGGTGTGGGTGCTACTACCGATTCCAAATGCGTCTGGGTATCGAGTTGACCTACCAGCCGAGGCTTGAAGATATTTCAGTTGGAGTTCAGTGGATCTGTAATGCTGTCCTCCCTCCGAGAATTCTTTGAGACTTCAGGGCTGTTTTCCCTTTGTTGCTGTGAGGCTGAGAGGTTGTGAGCTCTCAGCCAGAGCTTTTGGGACCTTTCTCCTGGAATTTCTGTTTCTGTATCCCCGGACGTTATTGGGAAAGGAAGCTTTTCTATGGGACGAGCTGGTCTACATCCTATAGCTTAGCTACCTTGTGTGAGACTGATCAAAAAAATGGCTCCTTTCCCTCCCAGAGCCCAGAACAAGGGTGGGAACCAAAGCTTCATTATGATGGACAGGAGGCCTGACCTATGACTGCAAAACAGATAACAGAAAGAAAATACAGTTGGAGCTCCTGGTACAGCCATACCAGCACAGTTGTTGTTGTTTTACTGACACAAAAACACAGTATGTTACAGCAAACGAGATCTATATGCTGGATTTTGTATCACAAAATCACAAGTCAAACTCTTCCCAAGCGTCTAGGACTGTGTGATGTATTTTCGAATGATGAGCACAGATCCAAGTAAGGTGACCTTTTGCAGTTGACAGATTGTGATTTTGTCAATGTTTATTGTTTCCAAATGCCGTCTGAGATCTTTTGGCATGGCATCCAGTGTGCCGATTACAACATCATCACCACCATTATTGTTGTTGTTGTTGTTTTTGTTATGCATGATTGAATCCATGGATTTAGAATGCCAATTGAATATGTGTGCATTAAAAACATACACCATGGATGAAATTAAGTTCCTAATTCTACTGGAGAAGACGCATTGATTCAAATGTTGAACATATATGTAAATCCTCCTGTTTTCATGGCTCTACTGTAGTTAACATTACGTATTGGATTTAGGTCCATTATTAACTGGCTAAAGGGATGGACAAAACCACCTCTGGGTATTCCTTGCATAACAAAAGTCTATGAAACGCATAGTCATCTTAAGTTGACAGGCAACTTGAAGGCACATACAGAATTGTCTAAGAGACAAATTATTAAACAAGTAAAATTATGTAACTTATAAAACACCCCATTAAGCACCTCCATTTATTGCCACCCACATTGATTCCAATAAGAAATCGTGAAACAACGTTGAAATCAATGGGACTCTATTAGGTTCCCCATCTTTTTTTTTTCATACACCAGTCTATCATTCTAATTAATAAATGTAGCGAGCTGCAAACATATCCTTATAGGTTACTTCTAATTTCTTTTAATTCATCAATGGAAAAACAATCTTGCAAAGAGTAATTAATTTAATTTCTTCTGAGAGTGAGTCGTTGCTAGATATGTTAAAAAATTTCCAACAATGAGCCTTGAAAAACAGCTGCAGCTATGCAAAATTTTTATAGGTTTAATTGAACATCTGTGCACTTTAATTGATTAATTTGAACAGATCAAGAGAAAAAAATAAAGCAACTGTAGGTAATGTGAATTTAACAAACCAATTTTAATTTTTAGAGCACTCAGCTAAATGATCCCCCCCCCTCCATTAATAAACAAAAGCGACAAATTGAAGACAACAAGTAATACTTACCTCAACATAATTTGTAAAATATCCTAAGTAGCCTAATCCATTGATTGCTTCTGTTGGAGCACTTAAGTCAATTTAGCTGTAATCCTAAATCCATCTACTTAACTAAATTCCACTAAAATAAATTGCAATTACTTCTTAGTTGAACATGGTTAGGATTGGGGTGCCAGTCCCATTGATTTCAATGGAATGATACTGAATTTCACCCTGTGTATAACTCCATTGTAATTGATTTGTATATATGACAACTACATAGATTTTCTACAAAACACATCCTAAACATATTGCCTTCAACCAAAGAAACACTTACTATGCTTAGGATTGGGGTCCCTTTCTCAGAAGTAATTTTCCCGGGACTCCCTTCTAGCTCTTACCCTTTGGGAATGATTTAAGCCCTGCTAAAATCAATGGGAAATATCTGCACTGTTGTGGTTCTGAACCTTCAAGTCATTGCTGACTAATGGCGCCCCTAAAGCAAAGTTTTTTTTAGGGCTGAATGCACATGATTCGTTTTCCTTGCACAACCAGAGAGGAATCAAAACCTGGTCTCCAGAGCTGAAGTCCAACATCCAAATCATTACACCACAGTGGCTATGGAATACCATCATACCAAGAACTATAATGTGGGTCTTTCCAAGGCTTGAGAATTGCTATGTTACCCCCATATTCTTATTTTACCTTTACTACTTGTAGTAGCTACTACAAGGTTACTATTTTAACATGATTACATGTTGTTTTGCGTAAGAACTAAATGATTGGCTGTGATAACTTTCCACAACAGTTTGTTTCACTCCAAAAAGATGTAAAAATGGTATAAGTAGTAGTAACATTTCTAATACTGTCCCAATGTGAGAACTGAAACGTGAGGTAGAAGTAACCAGGGATACTGTCATGCTTACTTACTTAGACGATCCCTCGTTGTCTGAGTAGGATTGTCTTCCAAGAATGGTGTACTGGCAGTGGGTCCATAGGTGACTGTGGAGTCCTATTTTTGATCTGCATCTTCTCCCGCAGTGAGGGCATTGGTTTCCAGGTGGAAGGCGGTCCCAGTCGCGGTTGGCTTGACGCACCTTCCTCTTGGCACGTTTCTCTCTTTCGCCCTCCATTCATGCCTCTTCAAATTCTACAACCCTGCTGGTCACAGCTGACCTCCAGTTGGAACGCTTAAGGGCCAGGGCTTCCCAGTTCTCAGTGTCTATGCAAGAGTTTTGAAGGTTGGCTTTGAACCGATCTTTAAATCTCTTTTCCTGCACACCAACATTCTGTTTTCCATTCTTAAGTTTGGAGTAGAGCAACTGCTTTGGGAGACGGTGGTCAGGCATCCAGACAACATGGCCGGTCCAGCTGAGTTGATGGCGGAGGACCATCACTTCAATGCTAGTGGTCTTTGCTTCTTCCAGCATGCTGACATTTGTCTGCTTATTTTCCCAAAACATTTGCAGGATTTTCCGGAGGCAATACTGATGGAATTGTTCCAGGAGTTGCATGTGACGTCTGTAGACAGTTCACATCTTGCAGGCGTATAGCAAGGTTGGGAGGACAATAGCTTTATAAACAAGCACCTTGGTATCCCTACAGATGTCCTGGTCCTCAAACACTCTCTGCTTCATTTGGAAAAATGCTGCACTGACAGAGCTCAGGCAGTGTTATATTTCTGTGTCAACGTGGACTTTTGGGGAGAGGTGGCTGCCAAGGTAGCGGAAATTGTCGACACTTTCTAATCTTACACTATTAAGCTGTATTTCTGGCATTGGAGAGGGATTTGTTGGTGAGTGCTGGAAGAGCACTTTGGTTTTCTCTATGTTCAATGACTATCATGCTACACAATTATTGTACTATGTGTCCACTTTGAAGCTTTGGTTCCTGCCAATGGAACTGTGCAATTTGCAGTTTTGGGAATAGTCTTCAAACTTAACCAAGCATTACGAGTGAGATCATTTTCAACTTCCTTTTGAACACACTAACCAAAATTAACAATAATCCTGGCAAGATAGAACTGCCATCAACCCTTCTTTCTTAGAGGACATCTTTGAGGCTCTTTAGACAAATATTTCCAATAGTTCCAAGCCAAACTAATATACAGTATTCAGTAATAATAACCCATCATCTTAGTACTGGTTTTAGAAGCTGAATTACCAAATTATCTTTCCCTTATTGTTAACCAAGTTGACTTCAAGTTTGACAACTCTGTTATTTAGAGGCCTCCAAGTCATGTTTGTATTATGCATTGCTTGTGCCAAACCATTGGGATATAACAAAACAAACCATTGGGATATTTGCTAACTTGCAGCATTTCTAGCGATGTGTGCTGTCTCCATTATCTGGCACCGTGATGTCAAATTTCCCTTTTCCTGCATATGTGACTGACTATTGCACAGACCATTGACACATTTGCCAGCCTGTAATGTTTCTAATAAAATAGGCTGTGCTCTTTATCAGGATGTCAGACTTCTCTTTTCCTGCACCCAACCAAGGTACAAGATTTGATGCATCCCATGTGTTCAACTGCTCATAATCGGTGGCATTAACAATTTATCATCAAACCCAGTGACTTTGCTGCCAACATATCAAAGTGGCCAGTGGATACATATGCTCAAACCCGAGCATCTGTTTCTCCCGTGTTTCTGACATTAGCACAGACATCAGAATCAGTGGACTATTGAATGCAATTACAGTAAGCGAGCCAGACAATAAAGATTGATAGCACCTTCTCCTTTTATCACTCACCAAAACCAGGGGAGGGGTGTGTTAAAGCTTTGCCTTGCCTTGCTTCTGTTTAGCCAGGATAGAAAAATAGAATTGGATCATTGGAAAAGTATGGGATGAGGAGAGGTATGCCCCATACCCTAGCCCTCTATGCTTACTGGACACAATCCCAAATTCAATAAAAGGGAACTGGAGAGAGAGAGAGAGAGAGAGAGAGAGAGAGAGAGAGAGAGAGAGAAGTAGTTAAACAACAGATATTATATACTGATGAACTAGCTGTCCCCTGCGACACGTTGCTGTAGCCCAGTCTGGGTATATGTGTTTTGTGTGTGTTGTGTGGTTTTGAGTATGCGTTTTTTTTGGGGGGGGGGTTGGCTTTTAAAGACTCTTCTGATGTGTTTTTCAGTGTTTTATGTGTGATGGTCACTCGTTTTGTGTCCAAATTTGGTGTCAATTCATCCAGTGGTTTTTGAGTTATGACAATCCCACAAATGAACATTACATTTACATTGCTGTGGCCCACTCTGTGTTCATGTGTTTTGTCTGTGTATATATGTGTATATGTGTGTATACTGTATATTAGGGCTGGGCGGTTTCGTTTCGTTAATTCGTAATTCGTTAAAAATTCGTTATTTTTTTTGTTAATGAAGCGATAACGAACCATTCTGGAGCAACTTAAAAACGAACCGAATTTTTCAATTCGTTTCGTAAATGCTTCGTATTTCGTTATGTATTCGTTTTGTTATTGGTTTGAGGTCGTTTCGTTATTATTTCCGCATGTCTGGGGCAAGTTTTATAGTTGTTTTTTGTTTAATTAGTGAAAAAAAATTATAATATCACACCAACAGTCAACAACAGAGGGAGAGGGAAGCTTCAGAAGTTTATTTAGCGTATTGCGTGATCGCGGCCGCCATTAACAAATCGATTCATTATTGTTTCGTTATTGTTTTGTAATTTTTTTACCATTTATGAAATTTCGTAAATATCGAACTTTTTTAAAGGAAAATTTCGGAATTCTTTTAAATATCGAAACGCAAAAAACCCCAAAAAATGAATCGATTTTAGAAACAAATTTTTCCGTTGTTACCCAGGCCTACTGTATATATATTTGCGTTTTATGTGTATATATGTGTATATGTGTGGTTTTGTGCATGTATTGTAATGTTTGTTTGTTTTTTTTTGCTTTTTATGTCCCTTCCGCTGTGTTTTTCAGTGTTTTTTTTGAGTGACTGATAGATGTATTGTGTCGTTGGACTGATAGATGTATTGTGTCCAACTTTGATGTCAATTCGTCCAATGGTTTTTGATTTATGTTAATCCTACAAATGAACATTACATTTCTATTTATATAAGACTAGCCGTGCCCTGCCACTTGTTGCTTTGCCCTAGTCTGTGTATATGTGTTTTCTCTCTGTGTAAATGCTATATGTGTGTGTATATTTTTGTGTATATGTGTGTATATGTGTGTTTGTGTATATATGTGGTTTTGCACATTAGTTGTAATGGGGTTGTTTTTTTGGGAGGGGGCTTTTAAGTCCCCTCTGCCGTGTTTTTCAGTGTTTTTATGAATGATGGTCACTCGCTGGCCTGGTAGTCAATCTGGTGTCAATTTGTCCAGTGGTTTTTGAGTTATGTTAATCTCACAAACGAACATCACATTTTTATTTATATAGATATTTACTCAGCATTGTTCTACACATCAGAAACATTGAGGAGAGAACCCTTCTTGTTATCTCAGTGGCAGGTTACAGATGAATAGGTTCAACATTGCTCTGTTTATGCTGAGTCTTCTGTCTACAAACCTCTAAAAACAGACTTGCCCGGTTGGTTTTGTGACTGGCTCACATGTTGCTACAGATATAATTAATAAAATCCTCAACTCTATTGGAATCCTAATTATTTCAACACCAGGAAGGAGTAGGCCATCCTGGAGGAACTAAGAGAAATAGAGAGAAAAAGAATGATTATGTACTGGGATGCTTTGCTTCTGAAATACCATGGACCGCAATGACGCAAACAAGATTTCAGCAGAAGAACTTATAGGAAAATAGGTAAATATAGTAATTCAAGTCTCAAATGCACAAACTAAGTGTAAACATAGCCCTAGTCCCTGGAGCAGAGAGTAGGCTCTTTATTTTCTACCTACTAGTGCAATTAAACTCTACTTTTGTTACTCTGATCCCATGTCCACATACATTACATTGCCTTCTCACCCAGTGTTTTAAACTTTTAATC
Source organism: Anolis sagrei (assembly GCF_037176765.1). Classification (NCBI taxonomy): domain Eukaryota; kingdom Metazoa; phylum Chordata; class Lepidosauria; order Squamata; family Anolidae; genus Anolis; species Anolis sagrei. The sequence goes on from NC_090021.1 coordinate 14,393,754, forward strand.
CTTGCTACTGGCCCTGCCGACTGTGATTTATTTTCAGTGTTTAATTATTGTGATTTTACATTGTTTGATGTGCTTATTTATACTGCTTCTTGTATTTTATTTTTATTTTTATATTTTATTGTCGTTGTATGTTGTTTTATTTGCATTGTTTGGCTTGGCCTCGTGTAAGCCGCCCCGAGTCTCCTTGGGGAGATGGTGGTGGGGTATAAATAAATTATTATTATTATTATTATTATTATTATTATTATTATTATTTTACTGACACAAAAGCTATTTAGGGCTTTAAGAGTTATCTCTATGCACTTTGAATTCTGCCTGCAAATTGTGTTTCTGGCTATTCAGTTCTTACTGAAAACTGTTGTTGTTATTATTATTCTTATTAATATTTTTTTTCTCTATACGGTAAGTTATTTAACACCTCAAGTATTAGGGCTGGGCGGTTTCGTTTCGTAATTTCGTAATTCATTAAAAATTCGTTATTTTTTTTGATAACGAAGTGATTTTGAACCATTCAGGAGCATCTAAAAAACGAAACGAATTTTTCAATTCGTTTCGTAATTGCTTCGTATTCGTTTCGTATTTGTTTCGAAATCGTTTCGAAATCATTTCGTTATTATTTCCGCATGTCTGGGGCAAGTTTTATAGCTGTTGTTTGTTTAATCAGTGAAAAAATTATAAATATCACACCAACAGTCAACAACAGAGGGAGAGGGAAGCTTCAAAAGTTCCCCCTGTCCCATATGGAGGTTTTTTAGCGTATTGCGCGGTCACGTCCGCCATCAACGAATCGATTTGTATTAGTTTCAAAATCGTTTCGTAATTGTTTCGTAATTTACGAAATTTCGTAAATATCGAACTTTTTTAAATAAAAAATTCGGAATTCTTTTAAATATCGAAATGCAAAAAACCCCAAAAAACGAATCGAGTTTAGAAACAATTTTTTCTGTGGTTGCCCAGCCCTATCAAGTATGTCTGTTACTTGAAGAGGAAAGTGCTGTTGAACTCAAGTTCTGTGGGAAGATTTTCATAAGCTAGTGGTTCTCAACCTGTGGGTCCCCAGGTGTTTTGGCCTACAACTCCCAGAAATCTTTACAGTTCACCAGCTGTTGGGATTTCTGGGAGTTGAAGACCAAAACATCTGGGGATCCACAGGTTGAGGACCACTGCCGTAAGCAATGGTGACAGAATGAGTTAGCACCTTGGTCAGATCCAAGTTAGGTCTTCTAAAGTTCTTAGCCATTAAATAAATATTAGATATGTTAGAAGAAAGAAACTAGGAAGGGTTCTAATTTTGATGAGCAACTTTTCATTTTTAACCATATTTTATTTATTTATTTATTTATTTATTTATTTATTGTATTTGTCTACCACCCCTCTCAACCCTGAAGGGAACTCAAGGTGGTTAACAGTGTTGGCAATAATTCAATGGAATATGTGCAATTTGACTATGAATTGGCCTTTAGACCATGACTCTGGATGACACAATTCATTGAAATGTATTTTTATTATACTTATGTTTTAATGTTTAACTTATGTTTTAGCTGATGTGGTATGTTTTAAGGCAATGTGGAGGTGTGATTGTAAGCCACCTTGAATCCCCCTTGGGGTAGAGAAAGGCGGACATAAATAAGGTAATAATAAATAATAAATCTATATAAATAAAAATGTAATGTTCGTTTGTGGTATTCACAGAACTCAAAAACCTCTGGATGAATTGGCACCAAATTTGGACACAAGACACCTAACAACCCAATGTATGTCCTTCACTCAAAAAAATTGGATTTTGTCTTTTGGGAGTTGTAGTTGCTGGGATTTATAGTTCACCTACAATCAAAGAGCATTCTGAACTCCACCAGTGATGGAAGTGAACCAAAGATGACACACAGGACAGGACCAATGGAAAACACTAGAAGGGTTTTGTGAGCATTGAACTTGAGTTTGGGAGCTGTAGTTCACCTCCATCCAGAGAGCACTGTAGACTCAAACAATGATGAATCTGGAGCAAACTTGCCATAAGCACTCAATATGCCCAAATAAGAACACAGATGGAGTTTGGGGGAAATAGATCTTGACATTTGGGAGTTGTAGTCACTGGGATTCACAGTTCCCCTACAATCAAAGAGCATTCTGAACCCCACCAACAAGAGAATTGGGGCAAATTTCGCACACTGAAGCCCCATGACCAACAGAAAATACTTATCCAATTCCCTTCATCAGGGCAAGAAAACGTAATCAAAGTCCTCCTGAAAAGAGCCATCCAGCCATAGATTTAGATAGATAGATAGATAGATAGATAGATAGAGATAGATATAGATATGATTCACACACACAGGTATAGTATCATAGATTTGAAAGGGACCCTTAAAGAAGGACAATGATATGTTGCATGTTCCAGGGTGGGCAAACCAGACAATCTCCACATCAACACTGACAAAGAAACAGCAAGAAATACTGTTTACCTACAAGCATAAAGAAATTGCATATATTAGAAACCAACACTTTCTCATTACTTTATTTTCCAGATCAACAGACTGGGCCACAGCAACGCGTGGCAGGGGACAGCTAGTAATAAATAAAAACATAGCCGTTGTCCGTAAACAGTCGTGGGTCATTGCACTTACAACTTTCACTGTAACTTTAAATATTCCTTTGATGGGCAAAACGCTTGATTCCACAGCCAGATATTTAGCTGTTTCCTAAAGGTCAGGAGGGAGGGGTCTGACCTGATGTCATTCAGGAGGGTGTTCCACAGCTGTGAAGCCACCACCGAAAAAGCCCTGTCTTTCATCCCCACCAGCCGCACCTGAGAAGCTGCTGGGACCGAGAGCAGGAACTCCCTGGAAGATCTTAATCTATGATCTGGATACTGTATGCTCTTGTGAGCTTGAATAATCCATTGTTCCAAAATGCTAACCTTAAAAATGATAACACAATATCTGCTGAATTTGGGATATTAACTTGGCAAAGGTTTGGAGAATAACACAGACCCAAGCTTATATTAACATAGGATTTGGTATGCCAGGCCCGTTTGAATGAAGAACCTTTGTTATATTCTGCCCCCACCAGTTATATATGTTGAACTATACATTATTTAAAAATTAAAGCTCTTTAGAATAATGGCCCTCCGAAGAGAGTATTTATTTCTCCTTTCAGCATTCAGTATTTATAGCATTGATTTTTTTTGTTTTGTTTTTGCCATTTACTTAGTATTAGAATTTCGCGGCCCTCATCAATAAAAAATGAATTTTGATAACTTTGAAAACAGCTATATTATAATTTTTTTCCCTCTCTTTCATTTGTAGCATTTTTTTTCTTCCCCTCAGTGGTATTACTGCAGTAAGTCAGTCATTATTTCTTTATGTTTTTCTTCCTATCACTTTAGTATTTCATTTCCCTTTATGGCATCCATCTCATGATCACAAAGAGAGACCAGGAAAGGGGGGTCGGGAGGAGGCGCAGAAACATTTTTATTTCTTTTAACCATCGAAATGGCTGCGAGTGATTTAACTGTCATTTAATTTGATTCCTCTCTTCTGTCTGTGGAGAAATATGTTTAATGTACTGGAAATTATGTTAATAAGAAAAAGCATTATCTCATCTAATGAAATAAATATACAAATATTTCAAAATAAAATAAAGAGGCAATCTTTGGCAAGGAAAGAAGGGAGAAAAGAAACCATCTTGTGGTTTGCATAAAATAACACCAATGAAGGAGGGAGGGATTTAATGAATGTATTGAAACAGACTGACAAAGAGAAAGAAAGGAAAAAAGCATAAATTCAGAATTCAAGAGTAAAGGGGAAGAAAGGGAATAAGAAAGGATGGGACTGAATTTTATCTCATCTTGCAATTTGAGAAAAAAATACACAAAAGCAAAGAAGAAGGAGAAGTCATGGTGCAAAATGACTGCATTTATTTTCCATATTCCCTCAAGCCAGTTCGACATTGTTTTTGGACTGTGGCATAGGTGGGTCTGCTATCCACTTTGCTTACAACATTTTCGTGTTTAGCGTCTGCTCTCTCTCTCTCTCTCTCTCTCTCTCTCTCTCTCTCCTTATTCCAGATTTCCATAGCACAAAACAAAATTGAATTTACGGTAAAGAACTCTGAACTGCTTTGATTCTGGGGAAATCAGAGGCGCTGCTTGCGCTCGGCTGAACGCTTTGCAAGTGGGAAACCAACTCGAGAACAACAGTCACGCAGGCGAAACGCATCATGTTGGGGGCAGGAGCAAAACTTGCTGCAATTAAGTAATAAAACCGTGACCACCACAAGAGAGACACCTAATTAGCAATTTAATTACAGGCATCAAAATACCACTAAAAGATGTCAATAACAAAAACCAAAATCTGGCATGACAAGCTGATTGTGTTCTTATGCTTGGCCATTCTAGATCTGAGTGTTTGTTTTTGTGTCGTTCTATTGAGTTCGTTTCTCTCCCCCCCCCCCCCCCCCAGCAATAATGCACAAGACCACATGTGTGTGTCCATCAAATCTATCTATCCATCTATCCTTCCATCTATTTATCCATCTATCTATTTGCATCTAACATCTCTATTACCTATCTATGCATGTGAGTCTATCATATCTCTTTCTTGGTCTACCTTCCTACCTACCTATCTACATTTCTGAATCTCTATCTCTTTCATCTATTGGTACATGTGTATCTACTCTAGCTATCATCTCTCTCTCACACACACACACACATCTCCATCTCAGCCTATCTACCTCTTTGTCTATATTTATTTATATATGTCTGGCTGGCTATCATCCATCAGCGCTGCCTCCGGAAAATCCTGCAAATCTCCTGGGAAAACAAGCGGACAAACGTCAGTGTGCTGGAAGAAGCAAAGACCGCCAGCATTGAAGCGATGGTCCTCCAACATCAACTCCGCTGGGCCGGCCACGTTGTCCGGATGCCTGACCACCGTCTCCCAAAGCAGTTGCTCTACTCTGAACTCAAGAATGGAAAACAGAATGTTGACGGGCAGGAAAAGAGATTTAAAGATGGGCTCAAAGCCAACCTTAACAACTCTGGCATAGACACTGAGAACTGGGAAGCCCTGGCCCTTGAGCGCATCAGCTGTGACCAGCAGTGCTGCAGAATTCGAGGAGGCACGTAGGGTAAAAGAGAGAAACGTGCCAGGAGGAAGGCGCGTCAAATCAACCCCGACCGGGACCGCCTTCCACCTGGAAACCAATGCCTTCACTGCGGGAGAAGATGCAGGTCAAGAATAGGGCTCCACAGTCACCTACGAATCCACAAGGAAACCCATCATGGAAGACCATCTTACTCGTCCAACGAGGGATCGCCTAAGTAAGTAAGTAATCATTCATCTGTATCATATCTATCTATCTATCTATCTATCTATCTATCTATCTATCTAGTATCGATCTATCTATTCATGTGTGCCTATAATAATATAGTAAGAAGAATTATATTTCTTACCTGCATCTCCTTGTGGCTATCATCTGTCTATCTATTATCTATCTATCCCCTATTTCTATATTTTTCATATCATCTCTCTTTCTCTCTCTCTCTCTTTCTTTCTCTCTCTTGTTTAACATATATGTTACTCTTGATACGGAAAATTTTCAAGTTCTGGTATACATATTTGAAAATTGGTTATTTCCCTTCGAAAACCACAAAGCAACAAACATAAGCTTTTCAAAAACAGTGAGTTAGTACTGCTAAGTGGACTGTGCTTGAAATGAGAGCAGAGAGTTTCAAGTTCCAAAATACTTCTTTAAAATTTACCCTCCAAAGATCTGCACAGCTTCAATTGTAACTGGATTGGAAAGGCCTGTCAATTTTACTTCCTCCTCATATTTGATTTTAAAAAAATGAACTGAAATAAAGATCTGGAAATGTGTGATCTTTCCCGATCCCTTTTGTTTCTAGTCTGTAACACAATGCTCAGTCCATTAGATCCTAATAAAATAATCACCATTAATTGGCTGCCACCACCAAAGACAAGAAAAATTAACGTTTCCTGATTCCCCCTTGGATCTTATGGGGTACCATTCCAAACTCAGAAAATGGGAACCGTTCAGGGGGCAATATATGAGCAAAATTACCTTTTGCCACTTCTCACTTGTTCTGAGTAAGTCTAGGTTGTTGAGGCTGGAATCCTCCTGGTAATTTATGTTGACATGACAGTGTGTTCTTACTGCCGTTATTGTGTGACTTCAAGGATATTCCTGCATGGTAGGGCTTGGACAGTTTGGTCATTGCACAATTCTATGATTCTAGCTACCTTGCCACACATGCCACTGGAATTGCTGTGGATTGCTGGACAACACGGTGATCCCAGCAGTGCCCGCCCAGGAACATGGTGACCTATTGCCCCTCTCCTCATACCATTCCGGCTTCCTCCCTCCCTCCCTCATCACATGGGAAGAAGCATCTGCCAGCAGGATTGTCCCATTGAGGGCAATGCAACACGGGAAGGTTCCACCACAGTTTTGCCCTGGAGCCGCCCCAGAAGTGGAAGCCTGCAGGCTCCATGCCAAAGCTGCAGCAAAAATGGAGTTGCTGCCAAAATTTGCCACATATGATGAGGTGAAGTCGTATGTATTTTCCAACTTATGGCAAACCTAAGGTGAACGTATCAAGAAGTTTTCTGGAGCTGTGTGACCAACTGGAAGTCACCCCATGGGTTTCCATGGCCATGCAGGGAATCAAACTCTGGTACACCAGCAGAAATACTGCTGGATATTGCAAAAGGAGAAATCTTGTACCTCTTTGTGCAAGGCCTTTCCCCAGCAGTACACTCAATAGTGTAGAAACTGAATGTCACTTTGGTGTCAGTCAGCTGCCATTAACAGCCAGAGAAGAAGGATCAGCTGTCACCATCAAGTTCTCCAGCATAAGTATGTCAGTAGAGCATCAACTTAGGGATATCATTCTTCACTTCACTTTGAGAAAGCAACGAGTAATACGAGACTTTTCTCCTGTAATGAAGTCCTTGAAAACTGCAATTTTCAAAGACTATTGCAATTCAGGACTTATTCTATGGAAAATTTTCATGAGGAAACAGGGTTTTTTTTCTTTGCAAGAAATAAGGGTTTTTTTCTCTACCAAAATTTTATGCAGAAATAATACTTTGGGGCAGAAAATTTTTGCTCTGCAGAAAATTATATTTTCTGCATAAAACAACTATATGCATACTTTATGGATAAGAACTTATGAACTGTGACATTTCTCATTTTTCTTGTCACTGTTTCTTTGCTTTTAAGAAACAAGCATTTAACCATTTTAAATGTGTGGTGGAGGCTCCTTCTTTGGAGACTTTTAAATAGAGGCTGGAATGCCATTTGCTTTGAATGTGATTTTCCTGCTTCTTGGCAGGAGGTGGACTGGATGACCCATGAGGTTTCGTACAACTCAGGGATTCTATTATTCTATGAGTCTATGAAATGATATTTTCACATATTCTTTCACTCCCCAATGTCAAATATGATCCTGACTCCAGAAATTTGTATCTGGATGCAGACAAAGCTTATTGGAAATTCAGTTGAATGCTTCTATCCATTCCTAAAATGCATTTTCCAAGAATTCCCTATCTTCTTCATCATCTTCCAATCTGAGTTCCCCTTGGGGTGAGAAGGGCAGGATAGAAATACTGTAAAGAAATAAATACTGTATATACTCAAGTATAAGCCTAGTTTTTCAGCCGTTTTTTAGGCTGAAAAAGTCCCCCTCGGCTTATACTCGAGTCAAGGTTATTTATTAATTTACTCTGTTGTTGTTGTTGTTGTTGTTATTATTATTATTTCATTTATTATTTTATTCTATTTATTATTATTACATTTATCATTTTACTCTATTATTATACATTTACTATTTTACTGTATAATTGCTGTTATTGCTACATTCATTATTTTACTCTTTTTATTGTTATTGTTATTATTACATTTGTTATGTTGCTCTCTTTATTATTATTGGAAGGATACGTAAGCACATTTACATTGAAGAAGGTAAACAATCATTCTGTCAGAGTTGGACAATCTTATCTTAAATTACCATTTTTGTAAATATTCAAAAATATATAACCTACTAATTCCTCAATTAAAGTAATTTAATTGGTATCTATTTTTATTTTGCAATTTACCCGTAGCAGCTGCATTTCCCACCCTTGGCTTATACTTGAGTCAATAAGTTTTCCCAGTTTTTTGTGGTAAAATTAGGTGCCTCGGCTTATATTCGGGTTGGCTTATACTCAAGTATATACGATAAGTAAATAAATGATTTGGGTCTTGTATTTAATGGATCCACTACAATTTAAAATATTGGCATATCTCTAGAAATTCATCTGCCCCAATCTTGGGAATGTGATGCATTGTGTGTTGAATGTCTTCTTTTAGGAGGCCAATTAGCAAATTGATTCTTTGCTAAGTATTTACATTCTTGAACCTTGATTTTGACCACCGCAGTTATGGATTGATAAATGCTTTTATGGTACAACCATTATCAACAGTTTCACTTAGCCGCACTCTAAAACCCACATATCAGAAGTGTTTTTGGATCTCTCTAAACCCTACATCATAATGCTATGATATATTTCCAGCCAAACTATAGTCAAAATATAGACTTCACTACTATCCATGGTTTCAAGAATTCACAGAGAATCTAGTATCATATACCCCAAGTTTTCTAGAATTATTTTAAATTGTTTCATAATTGCTGAATGTTGTTTTTCTTGTCTGCAGCCAACCAGAAGATCTCAAGATATAATGTAGAAAGTACATATTTCAATTTAAAAAACCCACATGGTAATATTTGATTTATATTTTTCTACTTGAAGATAAGGAGAGAGGCGGGTAATAAAGGTGTCATGCCACTTTTCGAAAGTCAGGAGTACTTATTACCAGCATTAGTTGATACACCGCTGGCATCCTTTCCTAGAATTGGAGGACCTAAAGAATGTAGTGTGCATGCTGGTTATCTCAAGGTTGGACTTTGTCAATATGCTATATGTTGGGCTACCTCTGTATTGAGTTCAGAAACTCCAGTTCATTCAAAAGGAAGTCTGGATTTGAATCCCTGCAACACCCATGAATGTCCCATGAATGGCCATTAATAGAGTTGCTGTGTAGAGAGCAGAAGGGATAAAACCACAGTATGACAACAGGAAGTCTATGTTCTTATTGAGCTAAGAGATTTGTCTGATAGCAGTGGCCTTTGTTGCTGAAGGTGCAGAGTCAACATGTTGATTCTGAAGGTGCAGAGTCAACATGCACCTTCATGTTGGCTTTGACTTACATGGTGAACCCATCACAGACTTTTCTTGAAAAGATGTGTTTACGTATGGTTAGTCTTTGCCTTCATCTTAAGCTGGGAGAATCAGAGGCCATCATATAACTAAGTGTGAAACGATATTACATGGATAGTGTAGACTCGTATATTTCAGTGTAAATACACTACATTATATGAGTCGACACTGACATGTAATGAAGTTTCAAACTACATTATATGACAGTGTAAATGTGACCTGAGATACTTTTTTAGTGATTTATTTTCTTGTGTTAAAGTTATTGTGATTTTATATTGTTGATGTTTACTTATATTGTTTTATTGTATTTTATTTTTATTTTCATATTTTTCTGTTGTTGTATGTTGTTTATCTGCATTGTTGTATTGTTGGGCTTGGTGTCATGTAAGCCACCCCGAGTCCCCCTGGGGAGATGGTGGTGGGGTATAAATAAAGCTTATCATCATTATCATTATTATTATTATTATTATTATTATTATTATTATTTCTTTTCATGTATTTGTATAATTTTTTTTCTTTTCATGTATGATATAACATATTGTATATACATATATTTATAATATTATAATGTAATACAATAAAATACTACTACTAATAATACAATATTATAATTATATATTTTATATTACATGTAATATTACTAATAATATTACAATATAATGGTATAGTACAATATATAGTAATATATAATACTGATATTATACTATGCTAATAATATAATATATTGTGTATATGTATATATATATTAGGCCTGGGTAACAACGCAAAAATTTGTTTCTAAAATCGATTTGTATTTGGGGGGTTTTTGCGTTTCGATATTTAAAATAATTACAAAATTTTCCTTTGAAAAAGTTCAGTATTTACGAAATTTCGTTAATTTCGTTAATTTCGTTTTTAGAATATTTTTTGAATTTTTTTGAAATATTTATTTATAAATATTTTTTGAAATATTTAAAAATGGAAAATTAACAATGCTTGCCCTGTTGTGGAGCGAACACAGCCACAGGACAGGGACAAACTCACACACACAGGCACACAAGGGTCTTTTCTTTTTTTAGAATATTTTTTGAATTTTTTTAAGAATAAAAGAAAGATATTTTTCAGAAATATTTAAAAATGCTTGCCCTGTTGTGGAGCGAACGGCAAAGCCTCCCCGCTGCTCCCAGCCCAGGGAATGAATGAATGCAAGCAATGAATGAATGCAAGCCAAGCCTCCCTCCCGAACCTCCCGTCTCCTCGCCTTCCCCAGCAATGAGCAATGCGGCCACGCGGAGCCGCTTTTAAAGGGCAGCCCGCCCAATCACAATCAGCCACGGTGCTTGGGAGCGCAGGATTGGCTCCCAGCGCACCCAGCATCCTCCATCCCTAAAACGTTATTACCGAAACGGGCGGAAGCCCATAAAAAAGATTGAGGATGCCGTTTCGATATTTAAAAACACTTCCAGGTTTGAAAATGTGTTTTGTAATCGTTTTGTAATTGCTAAAAATAACGAATATTTAACGAATTACAAAATTAACAAACGAAACCGCCCAGGCCTAATATATATATTAGGGCTGGGCGGTTTCGTTTCGTAATTTCGTAATTCGTTAAAAATTCGTTATTTTTTTATAACGAAGCAATAACGAACCATTCAGGAGCAACTAAAAAAGAAACGAATTTTTAAATTCGTTTCGTAATTGTTTCGAATTCGTTTTGTATTCATTTCGTTATCGTTTTGAGATCGTTTCGTTATTATTTCCGCATGTCTGGGGCACGTTTTATAGTTGTTGTTTGTTTAATCAGTGAAAAAAAATTATAAATATCACACCAACAGTCAACAACAGAGAGAGAGGGAAGCTTCAGAAGTTCCCCCTGTCCCATTTGGAGGTTTTTTAGCGTATTGCGCGGTCGCGTCCGCCATTAACAAATCGATTCGTAATTGTTTCGTTATTGTTTCGTTATTGTTTCGTTATTGTTTCGTATTGTTTTGTAATTCACGAAATTTCGTAAATATCGAACTTTTTAAAAGAAAAATTTCGGAATTCTTTTAAAAATCGAAAAGCAAAACCCCCCAAAAAACGAATCGATTTTAGAAACAAATTTTTCCGTTGTTACCCAGGCCTAATATATATATATATATATATATATATATATATATATATATATCTTATAAGCCGCTCTAAGTCCCCTTTGGGGTGAGAAGGGCGGGATATAAATGTCGTAAATAAATAAATAAATAAATATTTGTACAACAGGATGGAATTTGAGTAAGAAAGGCAGTTCATAACGTTGTTATTTTCTCCTCCTCTTCCTTATTCCTCTGTGAGTTCAAGTTATTCCCAGCTTAACATCATTCTAAACCAAAGCTTTCATGCTTTGGGTTGTTGTAGGTTTTTTGGGACTATATGGCCATGTTCTAGAGGTATTCTCTCCTGACGTTTCACCTGCATCTATGGCAAGCATCCTCAGAGGTTGTGAGGTAGTGAGACCTCACTACCTTTGAGGATGCTTGCCATAGATGCAGGCGAAACATCAGGAGAGAATGCCTCTAGAGCATGGCCATATGGCCTGAAAAAACCTACAACAACCCAGTGATTCCGGCCATGAAAGCCTTCGGCAATACTTTCATGCTTTTTTCCTGGGCAAAAGCTTTCAGAGGAAGTTTGCCATTGTCTTCCTCTGAGGCTGAGAGTATGAGATGGGCTCAAGGTCACCCAATGGGTTTCCGGGGCCAAGCAAGGATTTCAATGTTGATCCAACATTCAAATTGTTATATCAAGCCAATGCAAGCAAAGCCCTACCACCTGTTACATAGGGGACAACTCTTTCAATAGGTGTTTTATCGATTCTGATTTCATTATGATAACATTTTCTAGATGTTTGACTAGCTTTTATTAATGTTGATATACAGTTCTTTTTATATTACTGTACTTCTGTTTCAGTGCATTTTTAGACTAAGATTACAGGTTACACCACAAAGGTATGAGTAAATATGTGGGATTGCTTTTGTCTCTTTCCTTTTTTTTCTTTCTGTAATGTGAATATGAAATGTTATACTCTACTTATATAATCTAATAAGTATTTTTTTTAAAAAAAATGATACACAATACATTTGTTTTCACTCCTAGGGGATTGCTGTATGCGAGATGTTCATTCTGTGAAGATACTTTTGCAAAAATCTTACACAACTGCTTTATAGCAAGCAATGATTTCTTTTGTTTTATTCTGCAATATAGAGGATACATTAAGAAGGCAGTTGCAAGTACATTTCATTTTACGGAACTCTCTGTCCTATAGTAATAAAGAGCTGTGTGGTTTAGAAAGATGCCACAATCAAGGAATATCGATGATGTTATCATACTGTAAAATTCCAAGATGAAAATTAAAACAGTCAACAGTGTCATGGTATAAGTCTGAAATGTATGAATTTAGCTGCATTGAGATCTTAACAGGGAAGAAGGGGTATAAACAGAATTAATAATAATCAAAATGCTATTCGGTTGTTGTAGAGTTTTTTGGGCTATATGGCCATGGTCTAGAGACATTCTCTCCTGACGTTTTGCCTGCATCTATGGCAAGCATCCTCAGAGGTAGTGAGGTCTGTTGAAGCACCATTAAAGCCTTGGCAGACCGTGCAAAAAGAATCTGCGAACCCCGCCTCCTTCAAGATGAACTGAACCACTTCAACTGGGCTCTCCAGGCCAATGGATACTCCACCTCAGACATCAGAAGAGCTGCAAGACCGAGAACAAGCCACAAGAATAAAGACGAATATCCACCCAGAGGAAAAGTGTTCTTGCCATACATCAAGGGAACCACTGACCGCATAGGGAAGCTGATGAGGAAACACAACATACAAACTATCTACAGACCCACCAAGAAAATCCAACAAATGCTACGTTCACCAAAGGACAAGAGAGATCCTCTCACTTCTGCAGGAATCTACCATGTACCATGCAGCTGTGGACAAGTCTACATAGGGACCACCAAACGCAGCACCCAAACACAAATCAAGGAACATGAAAGGCACTGCAAACTACTTCAACCAGAGAAGTCAGCCATAGCAGAGCACCTGATGAACCAACCTGGACACAGCATGAAAATGAACAAAATCTGGCTACCAGTATTAAAAAAAACTCTAAAATTACAACAGCACAACAACAGAGAGGAAACAAACAAAGACATCTAATCACCTCTCAACAAGTTTGCTCTAGGCACTGTCAGGCCATTATATGCTAATCAAGGTGGTCAGCTGAAACATTCACACCTAGCTCCAGCAGACAAGAGTCCTTTGTCTCACCCTGGTCCATCCACAGATATATAAACCCTTTTTTCCTAGTTCCAACAGAGCTCACTACCTCTGAGCATGCTTGCCATAGATGCAGGCAAAATGTCAAGAGAGAATGCCTCCAGACCATTGCCATATAGCCCAAAAAACCCTACAACAACCCAGTGATTCTGGCCATGAAAGCCTTTGTCAATACATTAAAATCCTCTTCTTTTCAAGTAAATGGGATTTGGCCAGATGTGGATTCAACAACCAATTCAGTAGGTCTCGTTACATAAGGAGTAACTAGAGAGATTTAAATAGAGTAACTTTTCCCAGACATGTCTTCGGCCCCTTCCACACAGCTGAATAAAATCCCACATTTCCTATTTTGAACTGGGATATATGGCAGTGTGGACTCAGATAACCCAGTTCAAAGCAGATACTGTGGGATTTTCTGCCTTGATATTCTGGGTTATATGACTGTGTGGAAGGGCCCTTTCTGTCAAGCTAGGGTTGTAAAATCATTATTTAATTTCAATGAAGGTTAGGAATATTTCCAAAAATAGTGATCACAGATTATAAACTAATGAAAGTCATGATAATGATTGCTGATCTTAACTGGTCCAGGCTACTTGACCAATCACATCTCCTCTTACACTGCGGGCACTGCGGTCAGTGGAGAAAGCCCTGCTCTCAGTCCCACCCCCATCTCAAGTACGGCTGGGGAGAACGAGAAGGGGGGCCTTTTCTGTGGTCACCCCCCACCTCTGGAACTCCCTCCCTAAAGAAAGAAAGCTGCGCCCCTCCCTCCTCTCCTTCAAAAAAATATCTGAAGACTTACTTTTGCTCACTAGCATATGGAGAGGAGGACTAGACAATGAGAGATCACTACAGGACCTCTGGTTGAGAACTATTTTGTTTCCAGGCTCTGAAGTGTAAATGTGCTGTCACATGCTGGGCCTACAGCAAATGGCTTTTGAACAGGACATGATCTTTGTGCCCAGCAGGAAGCCGGGGTGCCTCGAGTGAGAGGCCCTAAGAATTTTCCTATACAGAGTCTTTAGAAGCTGGAAAGGTTTAACAAAGTCCTTTATTATTGCTTAAGTCTTCAACAAACAATCAAATACTTCTTAGATCTTCAACAAATTAAACAAATGCTTCAAGGCTTTGAACTGACTGGTGGCTTTCTTAATCTTGTCCATAAGGGACAGGCAACTGGCTTCGTGAACCGTTTCTTTTCTTTACGGGGAAAACCCTTTTTAACCCCTCCTTTGGCAATCTACTTTCTAGGCTTTTGCTGGTGTGGGCTCTACTCCTGGCTCAAACTGCTTCTTGGGTCCCGAGTAGACCTACCAGTCAAGGCTTTGTAGATTCTGGAATGCTTTTAGAATATGGCCATACAGGCCAGAAAACTCACAAAAACCCATTTCATGTTTAGTTGCGCATTCTTGAATGATGTGTGATTATTCATTAGTGTCTTCAATGTATCACTGCATTCATTGGATTGTAGTATTGTGTAACCACTATGAAACTATGTGAGTGTAGATTTACACTAAGGCAGCACAACACAAGATGTCAGTTGATATAATGGTGCCCCACTAAAACTTCTGGAGAAAGGTAGTGTGTAGAAACAAATAGGTCAGTAAATAAAGGAATGCTGTTTTAACAAATAGAAGAATGGGACAGATACATAAGGAAAAGAAAGGACAGCTACTTCACAAGCTCAACTTAAGTGAACCATATTGCTAAAATACAAACGCACAACACAGCTTGCTACATTAGCGGGTTTTAAAAAAAGCAAATGCTAAAAGCTATTTATTCCGGTCCTATCTGATGTACTTTTGAAGTTTTGCCTGCCTCTTTTATGTAATTCTCTAAGCCTTTTCTTTATCACAGCTTTTTAAAAATGCATTTGAATGCATTTGATTTTCAACTCCTTCATGTCAATTCTGATTCTGTAATTTTTTAATAAAAAAACCTCTGTGTACCTTTGAAGACAGTGCCTTGGTGTATCTTCAGTTCTTCTTCTGTCCTGAATATGAAGAGGTCTAAGCTCAAGAGGACCGGTTATTTCAGTTCAGTTGTTTGTGCAGTATCAAGAACCAGAATAAGGAAGGCTTCTGTGCTACATCTTAATCTTAATAATAATAATAATAATAATAATAATAATAATAATTGTAAAAACACAATGCAGAGCAGAAGAGAAAACTGACAAAAGAAGGTTCTCCATGAAAAGTTCCTGGGAAAAATTGAGAGCCAAACTGACAAAGAAAAAAACATGGATGTGGCTCACAAATGGAACTTTGAAAAAGGAAACGGAGGGCATGATTCTGGCATCCCAAGAACAAGCCATTAGAAAAAATGCCATCAAAGCCAAAATTGAAAAGACAACAGATCCCAAGTGTAAACTCTGCAAGGAAGCAGATGAAACAATAGATCATGTTATCAGCTGCTGCAAGAAAATCACACAGACAGACTACAAGCAGAGGCATAACACCGTTGCTCAGATGATTCATTGGAACTTTTGCCACAAATACCATCTGCCTGTGACAAAGAACTGGTGGGATCACAAGCTGGAAAAAGTTACAAAAAATGAACACATGAAACTACTCTGAATCCAGACAGACAGAGTTCTGGAGCACAATACTTCTGACCTCACGATCGTGTTAAAAAAACAAAGTATGGATTGTCGATGTTGCAATCCCAGGCGAGAGCAGGATTAAAGAGAAACAACTAGAAACCTGATATGTGGATTTAAAGATTTAACTGCAAAGACTCTGGCACTAGCCAGTAAAGGTGGTCCCAGTGGTGATCGGCATACTTGTTGCAGTGCCTAAAAACCTTGGCCTGTACTTAAACACAACCAGCGCTTTCAAAATTACCTGCCAGCTGCAGAAGGCCACCTTACTGGGATCTGCACGCATTATTCACCAATATATCACACAGTCCTAGACACTTGGGAAGTGTCTGATGTGTGATCCAATTCAACACCCAGCAGAGTGTCTGCTGTGGACTCATCCTCTGGTGTTTCCAATAATAATAATAATAATAATAATAATAATAATAATAATAATAATAATATTTATTTGTACCCTGCCTCCATCTCTTCGAAGGGACTTGGGGCAGCTTACATGGGGCCAAGCCCAATCAACAAAGTTAAAACATAACATATACAAAATACATAACATCAGTATAAAAACAGCATAAAACAACATTGTAGCACTAAAAAAAAGTATCAGAATCAACAACCAATAATATAATTCAAGTCTCATTGTAGGAGGGTGGATTGGTGTACAACGATTTAGAAGATAGGGCTAGTGAGTAAAGTGCATAGATCATATAGCAGCAGAAGGATAAAAGCAATTTTGACAGGATCATTATGACTTTGGATAGTAGAGTAGTAATGTGCAAGTGGAATTTTGGATTTTCTTCTGACTTTTTAAACACATGTTTTCCATGTGGATGTGTGTTGCAGCATGCACTAGAGGTGTGCATTTTCTAATAATCCACATCATTCTGGATTATGCAGCATGTATAGATCTTTTCACACTCCGATCTATCTTGTTATTCCAAAGTTTCCATTCATTTTGCTTGGGGCTTCCCTACATAGCCATACCTGGCAAGCCCAAGACACATGAAATATTCCTGAGACCAAAAAAAGCAATAAAGGTTAAAAGGGACCAAAGAAATCAAAGACTCTTCAACACAAAGAACACAGATATCTGGAGCTAGGACTCTTGTGTATGTGTATTTATCCATGTTTTCTTGCAGTTGAAAGTGCAATTATTTGTATAAAATAATGTTTATACCAGTTATATACTTGTGATTGCCACAGCAAGTCGGATGATGACAAGAGCAATGAGAAGCTCAGGCACAATTCTTGACCTAAATACATTATGCAGGCTTTGCTTGTTTTTTAAGTAGGTCAGAAGGGGCTCTCCAAAGTGATACAAAACTTACCATGGCTGCACCAGAGGGGTTGTGATATAGGGCAACCTGGGATGCCATGGTGATGCAAGAAGGCAAAAAGAAGCACATTTCCAACAGAACATAATGTTTTAGGAGGAAAGTGTGCATATTATTGGTGCTAGTTGTTGTTGCTGTTAACTGAGGTCATGGTGATCTTATAAATGAGAGACTACCAAGCTCTCCTTTTAATCAACCATCTTGCTCAGGTCTTGGAGACTCAGAGTTGTGGCTTCATTGATTGAGTCTATCCATCTGAAATTATGGTCTACCTATTTTCCTACTATTGTCGAAGGCTTTCATGGCCAGAATCACTGGGTTGTTGTATGTTTTTTTGGGCTATATGGCCATGCTCTAGAGCAGTGGTTCTCAACCTGTGGGTCCCCAGGTGTTTTGGCCTACAACTCCCAGAAATCCCAGCCAATTTATCACCTGTTAGGATTTCTGGGAGTTGAAGGCCAAAACATCTGGGGACCCACAGGTTGAGAACCACTGTTCTAGAGGCATTCTCTTCTGACGTTTCACCTGCATCTATGGCAAGCATCCTCAGAGGTTGTGAGGTCGTCTTTCCTACTGTTGTCTTTTTCTAATGAGTCATGTATTCTCATGATCTGGCCAAAATTATGGTAACCTCATCATAGCTTCTTGAAAGGCTTATTTTGCTCTAGGGCCCCTGCTGCAACACTTCAATTGAATTGAACTGATTACAAACAGGCCTGCCTTGACCCTGAGATCTTTAGAGAAGAGCCTTCTTTTAGCCCCACCACTTTCACAGCTTCATTTGGTGAGAACACAAACAGGCCCTTCTAGGGCCCTTTCCACACAACTGAATAAAATCCCAGATTTTCTGTTTTGAAGTGGAGTAAATGGCAGTATGGACTCAGATAACCCAGTTCAAAGAAGATATTGTGGGATTTTCTGCCTTGATATTCTGGGTTATAAGATTGTGTGGAAGGGTCCTAAGGGTGCTTCTACACAGGCATTTAATATAGAGTAAAAAACCTGTTACCTCCCAGAGAGTCTCCACCTGGCTGTGTTGCCCCAGAGCAATCTTTCCATATTAATCTGGATTTCCCCCCATGTAGCTTCAGATATGCGCTGCAGCATATGTACAGAGTGCAGGAATGCTAAGTCTTACATTTTCCACATGTCTGAGATAGGCTTGGGTAACCACAGAAAAATTTGGTTCTAAACTCATTTTGTTTTTAGGGGGCCCTTGCGTTTCATTTTTTAAAATAATTCCGAAATTTTCCTTTAATTTTTTTTGAAATTTACGAAATTTCGTAAAATTATGAATCGATTCGTTAATGGCGGACGAGATTGCGCAATATGCTAAAAAAACCTCCAAATGGGACAGGAGGAACTTCTGAAGCTTCCCTCTCCCTCTGTTGTTGACTGTTGGTGTGATAAAACAAACAACAACTATAAAACTTGCACCAAACATGCGAAAATAATTACGAAA
The DNA here is from genome assembly GCF_037176765.1 of Anolis sagrei. Taxonomy (NCBI): domain Eukaryota; kingdom Metazoa; phylum Chordata; class Lepidosauria; order Squamata; family Anolidae; genus Anolis; species Anolis sagrei. The sequence goes on from NC_090021.1 coordinate 14,412,707, forward strand.
TAATTACGACATAATTATGAAATAATTATGAAATAATTACGAAATAAATTGAAAAAATTGTTTCGAATCTTTATTACTCCTCACACAATTCCTGCATGGCTCAATATTGGATCGTAAGCTAATTTAAATACAAATTAATTACGAATTACGAAATTAACGAACAAAACCGCCCAAGCCTAGTCTGAGATATAACGGGGTCCACTGCAGCACATTTTTCATCCAAACCTGGACTTTCTCTGGACATTTTTAAACATGGGTTTTCTCCATTTAATACAGCTTTGCTTGGGTCATGGGCATGTGTCATTTGGCCACCCCCCTTATAATCCAATGTGGATTATAACGCCTGTGTAGATGGGGCCTCAGTAGTTGTCCATGGAGTTTGGAACTCCCTGCTTGGAATGGCCTCGACCTTCTCTCTTACAGTCACCAGGTGAAGACTTATTTTATTATTCAAATATGCTTTCAGAATTTAAGGCTTTCAAGGAAAGGGAAGCAAAGAGAGTGCTGTATTGTTTAAAATTTTATTTATTTCACAAATTTTAAAGTGTATCTTTTAAACCATTTTGATATAATTATAATACGTTAAGTCCATCTGGGCCTTCAGTGTGCCATTTGATCAATTGGAATTGCAGAAAGTGCCACTGTGAGTTTAGCATTGCACAAAGGGACATTGAAAGTCAGTTTCACAACATTCGTGCCCAGCTAAAGGACGGTCTAGCATAACCACTACATAACTATGCAAGTGTAGATTTATCCCCTCAAGCATGATCTTGGCCACAATGTAACGGCAACATTTGATGCAATTAGGTAGTACAAAAGAGGGAGATGTTCAATGTGAGACTGATGTCTATGGCCCCTTTCACACAGCTGAATATAATCCCAGATTATCTTCTTTGAATTGGAATATATGGCAGTGTGGACTTAGATATCCCAGTTCAAAGCTGATATGTGGGATTTTCTGCCTTGATATTCTGGGTTATATCGCTGTGTGGATATATGTTATTGTGGACTTAGAGATCCCAGTTCAAAACTGATATTGTGGGATTTTCTGCCTTGATATTCTGGGTTATATCGCTGTGGGGATATATGTCATTGTGGATTTAGAGATCCCAATTCAAAACTGATATTGTGGGATTTTCTGTCTTGATATTCTGGGTTATATGGCTGTGGGGTATGTGTCATTGCAGACTTAGATATCCCAGTTCAAAACTGATATTGTGGGATTTTCTGTCTTGATATTCTGGGTTATATGGCTGTGGGGTATGTGTCATTGCAGACTTAGATATCCCAGTTCAAAACTGATATTGTGGGATTTTCTGTCTTGATATTCTGGGTTATATGGCTGTGGGGTGTATATCATTGCGGACATAGATATCCCAGTTCAAAACTGATATTGTGGGATTTTCTGCCTTGATATTCTGGGTTATATGGCTGTGGGGTATATTTCATTGCAGACTTAGATATCCCAGTTCAAAACTGATATTGTGGGATTTTCTGCCTTGATATCCTGGGTTATATCGCA